>NW_025169454.1:0-1747 GCF_004010195.1 Chiloscyllium plagiosum | reverse complement strand
ATATACACCGGGACAGCTGTTCTCTACAATAAACACCAGTACAGCTGTTCACTACAGTGTACACCGGGACAAGTTTTCTCTACAATATACACCAGGACAGCTGTTCTCTACAACATACACCGGTACAGCTGTTCTCTATAACATACACCGGAACAGCTGTTCACTACAATATACACCGGGACAGCTGTTCTCTGCAATATACACCGGGACAGCTGTTCTCTACAATATACACCGGGACAGCTGTTCACTACGAAATACACCGGGACAGCTGTTCACTACAATATACACCGGGACAGCTGATCACTACAATATACACCGGGATAGCTGTTCTCTACAAAATACACCGGGACAGCTATTCTCGACAATATACACCGGGACAGCTATTCACTACAATATACACCAGGACGGCTGTTCACTACAAGAGACACCGGGACTGCTGTTCTCTACAATATACACCGGGACAGCTGCTCTCTACAATATACACCGGGACTGCTGCTCTCTACAATATACACCAGGACAGCTGTACACGACAATATACTCCGGGACAGGTGTTCACTACAATATACACAGGGACAGCTGTTCTCTGTGACATACACTGGGACAGCTGTTCTCTACATTATACACCGGGACAGCTGTTCTCTACAACATACACCGGGACAGCTGTTCACTACAATATACACCGAGACAGCTGTTCACTAGAATATACACTGGGACAGCTGTTCACTACAATATACACTGGGACAGCTGGTCTCTACAATATACACTGGGACAGCTGTTCACTAGAATATACACTGGGACAGCTGTTCACTACAATATACAATGCGACAGCAGTTCTCTACAATATACACCGGGACAGCTGTTCTCTACAATATACACCGGGAATGCTATTCACTACAATATACACAGGGATAGCTGTTCTCTACAATAAACACCAGGACAGCTGTTCACTTCAACATACACCGGGACAGCTATTCTCTACAATATACACGGGGACAGCTGTTCTCTACAATAAACACCAGTACAGCTGTTCACTACAATATACACTGGGACAGCTGTTCACTACAATATACACCGGGACAGCTGTTCACTACGATATACACCTGGACAGCTGTTCACTACAATATACCCTGGGCCAGCTGTTCACTACAATATATCCTGGGACAGCTGTTCTCTACAAAAAACACTGGGACAGCTGTTCTCTACAACATACATCGGGACAGCTGTTCTCTACAATATACACCGGGACAGCTGTTCACTACAATATACACCGGGACCTCTTTTCTCTACAATATACACCAGGACAGCTGTTCACTACATTAAACACCAGGACAGCTGTTCACTTCAACATACACCGGGACAGCTATTCTATACAATATACACCGGGACAGCTGTTCTCTACAATATACACAGGGACAGCTGTTCACTACAATATACACCGGGACAGCTTTTCTCTACAATATACACCAGGACAGCTGTTCTGTACAACATACGGTACAGCTGTTCTCTACAATATACACCGGGACAGCTGTTCTCTACAATAAACACAGCGACAGCTGTTCGCTACAACATACACTGGGACAGCTGTTCTCTACAATATACACCGGGACTGCTTTTCTCTACAATATACACCGGGACAGCTGTTCACTACAATAAACACCAGGACAGCTGTTCACTTCAACATACACCGGGACAGCTATTCTATACAATATACACCCGGACAGCTGTTCTCTACAATATACACCGGGAC
>NW_025169453.1:0-1747 GCF_004010195.1 Chiloscyllium plagiosum | reverse complement strand
TCGTGTTCCAGGCAGAGAGTAGCTGGGTGACCATCCTGAAAGGCAAAGGGAGAAGGCAGAGTGAAGGAATCCCTTGAGACCATTCCCCTCATAAACAAGTAAATTTGTTTCAGATAATGTTAGGAGGGTGACTATTCAGGAGAAAGCAGCGGTAGCAAGGTCGGTTTGCACTACAACTGGCTCTGGGGCACGGCAGGAAAGTGTAAACGTAAGGGGTTTTGCTTAGAGATAGGCGACTCTATAGTTAGGGGGCAGACAGGAAACGTTGTGGCCGCAAATGGGAATCCACCATGGTGTGTTGCCTCCCAGGTGCCAGGGTACACGTTATCTACAAGTGGCTGCACAATGTCCTCGGAGGGTGTGGGTGTGGGTGTTGGGCGTGAGCAGCCAGACCCATTGTACATTTGGTATGAATGACATAGATAGAAATATCGATGAGGTCACGTGGAGTTACTGCAGAGAGCGAGGGAAATCGTTAAAAATACAGGACCATGACAATGATAGTATAAGATTATTTCCAGTGTCACGTGCTAGTGAGGACATGAACAGGAGGATATGGCAGATCAATGCGTAGCTGAAGAATCAGTGCAGTGTGCAGGGATTCAGATTTTTAGATCACTGGGATCCCTTCTGCGGCAGAGCTGATCTATTCAAGACGGATGGTTTGTACCTGGTTTGGAGGGAGGGGCCATATCATCGCACCGAGGTTTGGCAGTGCTGCAAAGGAGGGTTAAAACTATAATTGGTAGGAGAAGTGGGATCCTGAACAGCTGGGAAGCAAGTCCGAGCCAAGAAGGAGACATAGGAATCAAAAAATAGTAATTTGGACATACAGGTCAGGCTGGAACACAACAGTGAGCAAGGAATGCCTGTTGGATTAAATTGGTTCTGTTTCAAAGGCTGACAGGTAAGGCCGGTAAACTCAGAGCGTGGACAGATACATTAGAGAGGGATATCATGGCCATTACAGGAAAATGGCTAAGGGAGACAGAGGACTGACAACTTAATGAACCAGCATACAGGTGCTTAAGGAGGGCCAAACGCCTAGGAAGGAGCGGAGGAGGTGTTGCATGTTTGGTTAAGGTGATCATCACAGCAGTGATCAGGGATAAAATAAGCCAATGTTCATCCAGTGAGGCTTTGTGAGTGGAGCCAAGAAATAAGTTGGGGATGGTGACGTTATGGGGTTTGTACTGTAGGTCCCCAATGGACACCTGGAATTAATGAAATAAATATGCAGGGTGAGAGGGGACACGTGCAGGGACAATAGGGTTCATAATTTCCCTAAAAGAACATTAGATGGAGTAATTATTTGTTCTCTGTTAGACCTGAAAAGTATTGCGAGATTTTACTTGGAACAGTGACATTTTGAATGGTCTTGGCTTCTCGAGCTTTCACAGATTACGACGCTGATTAAATCATTTCTGTGTTTCTGGTTTAAAACAGGGGAAGAGGGGCGAGAGTGCTTGGGGCTAATCCCATGTCTTAACTTGGGTCTCGGTGCTGGGATTTATCAGCTTGTGGTCTTTCATCTGAGATTTAAACTGGTTGAGACAGATTTGAAGGAACGACAATATTACCAGCAGATTTGAACACTTGCAAGTTAGTGCCCTGGATCTTTCAATAAAATTTAAATGAGAGCAATTATTTATTTTTTTTGACTTGTGGTTGCTTCAATTAAAAGTGAGAGAAATGGCTCTTAAAATTGTGAAAGCAGTTCAAGAATTTGAAAATGGTTCTCAAATTA
>NW_025169452.1:0-1746 GCF_004010195.1 Chiloscyllium plagiosum | reverse complement strand
TGAAACACACTGTGACACACGCTGACTGATTGTTACACTTTCGGACTCTCCCTGAATCACTGAGACACACTCTGACACTCTGTGACTCTCTCTGAAACTCTCTGTGGCACTCTCTGACACACGCTGAGACACACTGTGAAACTCTCTGAAACTCTCTGTGACACTCTGACACACGCTGTGACACACTGTGACACTCTCTGGCACTTTCTCTAACAAACTGCGACACCCTCTGATCGTATCTGACACTCACTGTGACACATTGTGACACTCTCTGACTCTCTCCTAGGTGCACTGTTACACTCTCTGACAGACTGTGATACACTGAAACACACTGTGACACTATCTGACTCTCTCAGAGGCACACTGTGACACTCCCTGATAGTCTGTGACACACTAAAACACTCACTGAAACACACTGTGACACTCTCTGACACAGGCAGAGACACACTGTGACACTCTCTGACACCTTCCAACAGACTGTGACACTCTCTGAAACACACTGTGACACTCTCTGACACAGGCAGAGACACACTGTGACACTCTCTGACACTTTACAACATACTGTGACACTTTCTGAGACACAACGTGACACTCTCTGACACAGGCAGAGACACACTGTGACACTCTCTGACTCTCTCTAAAACTCTCTTAGACATGCTGTGACACTCTCTGACACAGGCAGAGACAGACTGTGACACTCTCTGACTCTCTCTAAAACTCTCTTAGACATGCTGTGACACTCTCTGACTCCTCTCCGACAGACGGTGACACACTGTGACACTCTCTGACACCGAATGTGACACTTTCTGACTCTCCCTGACTCTCTGAGACACACTGTGACACTCATTGAGACACAAACTGACACTCTCTGAAACACTCTTAGACACACTGTGTCACTCTCCGACTCTCTCTGACACTCTCTCAGACACACTGTCACACTCTCTGACACTCTCTGACACACTGAAACACTCTCTGAGAGACTGTGACACTCTCTGAGACACATTGTGACACTCTCTGACACTCTCAGAAACACACTGTGACACTCTCTGACTCTCTCTGAAACTCTCTGTGACACTCTCTGAAACACGCTGAGACACACTGTTTCACTCCCTTGCACATTCTCCAACACTCTGCGGCTCTCTCTGAGATGGGCTGTGACACTTTCTGAATCTCCCTAACTCTCTGAGACACACTATGACACTCACTGAGACACAAAATGACACTCTCTGACTCTCTCTGACACTCTCTCAGCACATTCTCTGAGACAAACTGTGACACTTTGTGACTCTCTCTGAGACACACTGTCATTCTCTCTTAGACACACTCTGACACTCTCTGAGACACATTGTGACACTCTCTGACACTCTCTGAAACACACTGTTACAATCTCTGGCTCAGGTAGAGACACACTGTGACACTCCCTGAATCTCTGAGACACACTGTGACACTCTCTGGCACAGATAGAGACACACTGTGATACTCTCTGACACTCTCTGGTGGGCGGCACGGTGGCACAGTGGTTAGCACTGCTGCCTCACAGCGCCAGAGACCCGGGTTCAATTCCCGCCTCAGGCGACTGACTGTGTGGAGTTTGCATGTTCTCCCTGTGTCTGCGTGGGTTTCCTCCGGGTGCACCTGTTTCCTCCCACAATCCAAAAGATGTGCAGGTCAGGTGAATTGGCCATACTAAATTGCCCGTAGTGTTAGGTAAGTGGTAAAATGTAGGGGTAGGGGTATGGGTGGGTT
>NW_025169451.1:0-1746 GCF_004010195.1 Chiloscyllium plagiosum | reverse complement strand
TTCCATGACCTATGTTCCATGTTCTGTGTTCCATGTTCGATGTTTGATGTTCTATATTCCATATTTAAAAGTTCTATGTTTTGATGTTCCATGTTCTGTGTTCCAAGTTCTGTGTTCCACGTTTCAATGTTCCATGTTCTATCCATCATGATATGTGTTCCATGCTTTGATGTTCCATGTTTTGATGTTCCATGTTTTATGTTCCATGTTCTATGTTCCATGTTTCGATGTTCCATGTTCTGTGTTCCATATTCTGTGTTCCATGTTTCGATGTTCCATGTCATATGTTCCATGTTCTGTCCACATTCTATTTTCCATGTTCTATGTTCCATGTCATGTGTTCCATGCTTTGATGTTCCATGTTCAATATTCCATGTTCTGTGTTCCATGTTCAATATTCCATGTTCTGTGTTCCATGTTTCAATGTTCCATGCTCTATGTTCCATGTTTTGCGTTCGATGTTCTACGCTCTATGATTTGATGCTCCATGTTTCAATGTTCTATGTTCGATGTTCTATGTTCCATGTTTCGATGTTCCATGTTCTATGTTACATGTTCTATGTTCCATGTTTCGATGTTCCATGTTCTATGTTCCATATTTCAATGTTCCATGTTCTATGTTTCATGCTTCGGTGTTCCATGTTTCAATGTTCCATGTTCTATGTTCCACGTTCCTTGTTCCATGTTATATGTTCAATGGTTCGATGTTCCATGTTCTATGTTCTGTGGTCCACGTTCTATGTTTCATGTTCTATGTTCAATGTTCTGTGTTCGATGTATTATGTTCCATGTTCTGTGGTCCATGTTCTATGTTCCATGTTCTGTTGTCCATGTCCTATGTTCTATGTTCCATGTTCTGTGTTCGATGTATTATGTTCCATGTTCTGTGGTCCATGTTCTATATTCCATGTTCTGTTGTCCATGTCCTATGCTCTATGTTCCATGTTACGACATTTCACATTTCAATGTTCCATGTTTTATGTTCCATATTCTGTGTTCCATGTTACATGTTTCGATGTTCGATGTTCTGTGTTCCATGTTTCTATGTTCCATGTTTCAATGTTCCATGTTCTATGCTCCATGTTCTGTGTTCCATGTTCTATGCTCCATGTTCTGTGTTCCATGTTCTATGTTCCATATTCTGTGTTCCACGTTTCAATGTTCCATGTTCTGTGTGCCATGTTTCGATGTTACATGCTTTGATGTTCCCTGTTCTATGTTCCATGTTTCGATCTCCCATGCTCTATGTTCCATGTTCTGTGTACCATGTTTTGATGTCCCATGCTCTATGTTCCATGTTCTATGTTCCACGTTCGATGTTCCTTGTTTCGATGTTCCATGTTTCAATGTTCCACGTTCTATGTTCCATGTTCTGTGTTTCATGTTTCGATGTTCCATGTTCTATGCTTCATGATCTGTGTTCCAGGCTTCGATGTTCCATGTTCTATGTTCCAGGTTCTGTGTTCCATTTTTCTATGATCCATGTTCTATGTTCCATGTTCTGTGTTCCATGTTTCAATGTTCCATGTTCTATCCTTCATCACCTGTGTTCCATGCTTCGATGTTCCATGTTCTATGTTCCAGGTTCTGTATTCCATGTTTCAATGTTCCATGACCTATGTTCCATGTTCTGTGTTCCATGTTCGATGTTCGATGTTCTATATTCCATATTTAAAAGTTCTATGTTTTGATGTTCCATGTTCTGTGCTCCATGTTCTGTGTTCCACGTTTCAATGTTCCATGTTC
>NW_025169450.1:0-1746 GCF_004010195.1 Chiloscyllium plagiosum | reverse complement strand
ATCCATCCACCTATGCCTGCGTCTAAGTCATTTTTAAAAATAACAAACAGCAGTGGTCCCAAAACAGATCCTTGTGGCACACCACTAGTAATCGGACTGCAGGCTGAATATTTTCCATCAACATCACACATTGCCTTCTTTCAGAAAGCCAGTTTCTAATCCAAACTGCTAAATCACCCTCAATTCCCATGTCTCAGCATTTTCTTCAACAGCCTACGATGTTGAATCTTATCAAAGGCTTTACTGAAGTCCATGTATACCACGTCAACTGCCCTACCCTCATCTACATGTTTGGTCACCTTCTCAAAAAACTCAACGGGGTTAATGAGACATGACCTGTCCTTGATGAAACCATGTTTACTATCTGAAATCAAATTGTTTTTTCCTCGATGATTATTAATCCTATCTCTGAAACACCTCTCCAAAACTTTTCCTACAACAGACGTAAGGCTCACTGGTCTATAATTAACTGAGTTATCTCTACTGCCCTTCTTGAAAAAGGGAACAACATTTGCAATCCTCCAGTCCTCTGGTACTAAACCTGTAGATAATGACGACTCAAAGATCAAAGCCAGAAACTCCAACACTTTCTTCTTAGCTTCCAAGAGAATCCTCGGAGAAATCCCATATGGCCCAGGGGACTTATCTACTTTCACTCCTTTTAGAATTGAAACATCTCTTCCTTACTAACCTCGATCCTTTCCAGTCTAATATCTCGTATCTCATTCTACTCCTCTTCAATATTCTCCTTTTCCTGAGTGAAAACTGATGAGAAATATTCATTTAGCACCTCTCCCATCTCCACAGGATTCACGTACAACTTCCCACTTCTGTCTTTGACTGGCCCTATTCATATCTTAGTCATCCTTTTATTCCTCACATACCTATAGAATGCTTTAGAGTTCTCCTTTATTCTATTTGCTAAATACTGTTCATGTCCTCTCTTTGCTCTTCTTAACTCTCTCTTTAAATCCTTCCTAGCAAATCTGTAACTCTCCATCACCTCATCAGAACCATCTCATCTCATCATCATAAGCCTCCTTCTTCCACTTCACAAGAGTTGCAATATCTGTAGTAAACCATGGTTCCCTTACCTTATCACATCCTCTCTGACTGACAAGGACATACCTATTAAGGACCCGCAATATCTGTTCCCTAAAACAGCTCCACATTTCAATTGTCCCCATTCCATGCATTTTGCTACTCCATTCTATGCATCCTAAGTCTTGCCTAATCACATTTTAATTGCCCTTCCCCCATCGATAACTCTTGACCTGTGGCATGTACCTATCCCTTTCCATCACTGAACTAAACATAACTGAATTATGGTCACTCTCTCCACAGTGCTCACCTACTACTAAATCAGACACCTGGCCTGGTTCATTACCAAGCACCAGATCCAGTGTGGCCTCCCCTCTTGTCGGCCCTTTGATATGCTCCTGCACACATTGGACAAAAACTGATCCATCCGACGTACTAGAGTTATAGCATTTCCAGTCAATGTTGGGGAAGTTAAAGTTCCCCATAATGACCACTCTGTTCCACTCACTCTTACCTAGAATCGTTTTGCTAATCCTCTCCACCACATCCCTGGAACTCTGCGGAGGCCTATAAAAAACTCCAAGCAGTGTGATCTTTCCTCTCCTGTTTCTAACCTTTTATTAAAGCTTCACTTGTTAAGTGCTGCTGGGTGACAACCTCACTGAGCCACTGCCTTGGGGGGGGTTTAAACTAACTCTGCAGGGG
>NW_025169449.1:0-1746 GCF_004010195.1 Chiloscyllium plagiosum | reverse complement strand
ATTGTCAATTAAATTCCAGTCGTAACTCACTCCTGGGTATCTGTTATTCTGTATATAACCCACCCTGAACCCCTCGATTAGATTACAGTCTGCAAATCACTCCCGGGTATCTGTTATTCTGTATATAACCCACCCTGAACCCCTCGATTAGATTACAGTCTGTAACTCACTCCCGAGTATCTGTTATTCTGTATATAACCCACCCTGAACCCCTCGCTTAGATTCCAGTCTGTAAGTCACTCCCGGGTATATGTTATTCTGTATATAACCCACCCTGAACCCCTCAATTAGATTCCAGTCTGTAACCCACTCCCGGGTATCTGTTATTCTGTATATCACCCACCCTGAACCCCTCGATTCGATTCCAGTCTGTAACTCACTGCCCGGGTATCTGTTATTCTGTATATAACCCACCCTGAACCCCTCGATTAGATTCCAGGCTGTAATTCACTCCCAGGTATCTGTTATTCTTTATAATAACCCACCCTGAACCCCTCGATTAGATTCCAGTCTGTAACTCACTCCCGGGGTATCTGTTATTCTATTAACAACCCACCCTGAACCTATTGATTAGATTCCAATCTTTAACTCACTTCTTGTTACCTTTATTATATAAAACCAGCCCCAAACCCCTAGTTTAGATTCCAGTCTTTAACTCACTCCCGGGTATCTGTTATTCTTTATATAAACCATCCCAAACCCTTGGAATAGGTACCAGTCTGTAACTCACTCTCGGGAATGTGTTATTAGTTATATAACACATCGATATGAACCCCTCGATTTAATTCCAGGCTGCAACTCAGTCCTGGAGTTTTATTAATCTCAATATAAACCACCCCAAATCCCTCGGGTATCTGTTTTTATTTATACAACCCACCCTGAACCCCTTGATCAGATTGCGGTCTGTAACTGACCCGGGTATCTGTTATTCTGTATATAACCCACCCTTAACCCCTATATTAGATTCCAGTCTATACCTCACTCCCAGATATCTGTTCTTCTGTATATAAACCACCCTGAACCCCTCGATTAGATTCCAGTCTGTAACTCACTCCCGGGGTATCTGTTATTCTGTATATAAACCACCCTGAACCCCTTGATTAGATTCTAGATTGTAACTCACTTCCGGGTATCTGATATTCTCTATATAAACCATCCTTAACCCCTCGATTAGATTCCAGATTGTAACTCACTTCCAGGTATCTGCTATGTATACAAAAGCCACCATAAATCCCTCGATTAGATTCCAGTCTGTAACTTACTCCCAGATATCTGTTATTCTGCATATAAACCACCCCAAATCCCTTGATTAGATTCCAGTCAATGAGTCCCTCTCGAGAAGCTTGACTCTGACCTAGCATTATACTCACCAGATCCTCGTACGTCGATGTAGGGATAGTTCACCATCAGCATTTTATTGAAGTTAAACTTATAAGTAAATCGTTTCCCTTTGGTTTTGTGGAGAATTCTCTTGTTGTAGTAATACCTGGATAAAGGAGTGAAAGGTTAGTGAGTCGGAGAGACACAGGCATGTGAAGCAGTCGGGAGGTGGGGGAAGAGAGATGGACACACACAGAGAAATGAGGGAGAGACAGAGTTAGAGGCATAGTGACCAAGACCTAGAAACAGACGGTGCGGGAAGAGAGAGAATGAGACACACACAGAGCGTGGATGGACAGAGGGAGGATTAAGAAGCGGCGGAGGGGCAGAATGTGTGTGAGAGAGAGAGAGATTTGAGGGAATGAA
>NW_025169448.1:0-1746 GCF_004010195.1 Chiloscyllium plagiosum | reverse complement strand
CACACCATCTGTTTTTTTTTTGTGCGCACAGTTCCGGGTTTTTACCAAGGTCAGGAAAATGTTTCTCAGAAAGCTCAAAGGGAGAAGTTCCCCGTTTTAGGAGAGCTGTTTCCCGGTGACATGTATGTGTTAACAAAGCATGAGATCAGACTGTTCATTTTCCACAATGAATACCCCAGGATTCATTTTGGAAACTTTAACCAATTGAGGACAATTTTCATTCTGCGAAGGGCAGGCGATAGCTTGAATTCACTGACAGTCTGCTTTAGGAGATCCTGCAAGGGGCCTGCTACAAGGGACTACCTAGACTCTGTGGAGCAATTAGTCCTCTCGTTTCGCTGTTAACCGCTAAAGTGTACACACGCATGGAGCGGCAGGTGTTCTTATCCATCCGACTCATTGCTGTGCACTTTCGGGTTTTTAATAGGGTCAAACGGAAAGCAAATCCAGTGAGGAGCCACAAATGCGTTACTGTCTTGTTGAATGGCTAGTGAAGGGTTGTGGACACTCGGAATCTAAAACAAAAACAGAAACTGATGAAGGAACTCGGCAGGTTTGCCAGTACCTGTCGGAGAAAACAGAGTTCAGAGAAACTCCTGGAGAAGCTCTGAATCGTTGTCTCTATTTGTCTCTCCCCAGATGCTGCCAGATCTGTTTAGTTTCTCCTGCAATCTCTACCTTTCTTTTTAACTGAATGACCATTTCAACCACCGAGATTGATTACACAGACCAAACATGTCCTGACATTTAACCCTGTCGAAACTGTGATGATTGAATTCAAAAAAACCGAACAATGATTGCCTGTCCCTCAGCTCCACAGGGAGGGAGTACTTGGATCCAGTTTAGTAGCGCGCTTCTGCAGATGTGGCCATGTAGTTTAGGCGATGGGCTTTAAATGCAATGTGGATTCCTCATGCAGTTAAGCATTTTGCTGACTGTGATTGAAAGTCGCGAGTGAACTTGAAGAGTGCTTGTTCTCTGCTTTCCTGTTTGAAGTTCAAATCGCAGGATTTAGTGAAATGCGTAAAACTCAAATAAGGAACGTTAGGAATCTGCAACTAACTGCCTGTCAGGATGGAAAAGACAGAAAACTCCAGAGCCGGTAAGACCCATTTAGTTGTCCACTTCCATGACTGAATACATTTGCCCCTCTTAACTAATTGACGCCAAATGAGATAAGAACAGTTCAGGGGGTTGTGTTGGACTGGTGCAGACATATGGGCCAAAGGATATTATTCTGCTAGATACTTCCATGGCCAGCTTTGATGAGGTCATTTTGTCAAGTAACAGGACATTCTTTGCAAAATGTCGCTCGGCGAGGAAGGGGTCGAAGCTACTCTCCCCGATCTTTCTGTCAGTCATGGTATTCATTGGGACATTTCAATTGGTAATAACTGTTGCGGAATCAGTCTATATGATAATCAGGACAACGAGACCGTGATGTTTCGTTACCCAACAGAGAGCAAGCCCTTGCAGCTCACATTCCCTGGCTCAGCTTTTGAAATAAAGATTACTTTCTCGATGTGCCTGTGTTTATATCAAACAGCTCATTGACATTGGGACTAGACGTTCAGAGGAATCTAGAGGTGTGACAGCGACAGAAACAGAACAAGACGAGACATGAAAGTGTTTAGATTTTGCCGTGTGTCCGTTGTTGTTAGGGAGGAATGTCAGCTGGGCGATAACCTGTCAGTTCCCAGGAGCCAGAGGGCTTGTTGTGGTGGGATTTGTGTTATTGAAAGTTTA
>NW_025169447.1:0-1746 GCF_004010195.1 Chiloscyllium plagiosum | reverse complement strand
GGTTGTATTTGACCAGAGACCATATTAGGCAACTTTCTGGGTTGTCTGTAAGACTTAACAACAGGCCATGTTATCTCTCATGGTACCTGGCAATATATCTGTGAGAAGTACGTGGAGTACAATCTCTGTTCAAACGTTTACACATTGCTTCCTCCAAGTCTGTTTCCTAATAACCGTGTAAATACATTTTCATCACAGTGGCAGAATCATCGACTGCAACTTCACAGCCATCCACAGAAGCTCTGACATCTACATCGGCTTCTGCTTCAACAACCACAGCAGCAGAGACATCTACCGCAAGCTCCACACAATCATCATCATCTGAAGGAACAACAGTGACATCGCTCCCCACGACAACTGGTGAATATGATTGCTCTCTTCTCTATTGCACCTTTTGGACATCACTCGATCTCCTGCAAGTCTTACAATGCAGAATGAAGGTGTTGTTGAGGAATATTGCTTGTTGACAAGGAGGAGATTTCTGCAGAGTAGAAGCATGTGCAAATGCAATTTACTGATACCTGCTTTGCAGTATGATAGTGTCAGGCTAATCAGCATGTTGCACGACACCAGAATCCATGAATCTGTAATGCCGGGATTCAATTTCATTCATGGTTTTTTTGCACCACATTCAGTTCATCAACTTTTCTATGCACCACAGCAACTATGAATGTAATTACAATGTCAACCACAGAAACACAAGTGTGTATATCATCTCCTGCCATCACAATCACAACTCCCCCAGTATCTGCAAGACGCTTTATTAATGTTACAACAATTCACACAACAACAGTTCCTGCACCATTCACAACAAGTTTCACAATCGCCAACAGCATTTTGTTCAAAGTCTTTCATATCTTGATCAAGTCTCTTCAGTTACCTTAATACTAATGTGACCTTATTCAGCAACAGAAACTTCCACTGCAAGTACATTGAGCTCAACAACTTCACCGACATCCACATCAGCTCCCGTCTCAACAAGCACAATATTAACATCAACACTGTCCGCGACTGAAGTTTCAACAACTGAAGAATCCACAGTCACTCCAGCGGTTTCTTCAACAACTGGTGAGTATACAAAAGCACAGCTGTGAAGACTGCGTTTACAAACACTGTTGAATTACTCAAAGATGAAAGCATTGATCGCAAAAGAAACTCTGCAGTTGGGTGCATGTTGCAGCTTGAACTTGCCCAGAGGTCATTATATGCAACATCCTGGGTTGTCTGCTGGTCTTAACAACAGTTCATGTTATCTCTCGTAGTATTTGGCAGTATACGTAGGAACAATACTTGGAATCAATTACACATTGATTTCTACAAGTCTGTTCTCTAATGTCCATGTAAATTTCTTTTTCTCACAGCGACAGAAACATCGACTGTCAGTTCACAGACATCCACAGAAGCTCTGACCTCTACATCGGCTTCTGCTTCAACAACCACAGCAGCAGAGACATCTACCGCAAGCTCCACACAATCATCATCATCTGAAGGAACAACAGTGACATCACTCCCCACGACAAGTGGTGAGTTCGATTGGTCTCTTCTCTATTGCACCTTTTGGATATTGCTCGATCTCCTGCAAGTCTTACAATGCAAGAAGGAGGTGTAGTTGAAGAATATTGATTGTTGACAAGGAGGAGATTTCTGCAGAGTAGAAGCATGTGCAAATGCAAATTACAGATACCTGCTTTGCAGTATGATCCTGTCAGGCTATTCAGCATGTTGCACGTCACCAGATTCGATGAA
>NW_025169446.1:0-1746 GCF_004010195.1 Chiloscyllium plagiosum | reverse complement strand
ACGCCCTGCTAGTAGCAGTGGTGGACTCTCCCTCTTTATGGGCATTTAAACGGGCATTAGATAGGCATATAGAGGATAATGGGTTAGTGTAAATTAGGTGGGCTTGGATCGGCGCAACATCGAGGGCCAAGGGGCCTGTACTACGCTGTATTTTTCTATGCTCTATGTTCTATGAATGAAACGTGTAACATATGAGGAACCTTTGAGGACTCTAGATCTTTACTCAATGGGTTTTAGAAGGATAAGGGGAGATATAATCGAAATATACCGAATACTGAATAGTCTGGAAAGAATAGATGTTGTGAAGATGTTTCCATTGGTAGAATAGACTAGTACCCGAGGGCACAGCTTTAGAGTAAATGGAACAGCCTTTAGAACGGAGGTAAAGAGAAACCTCTTCAGCCAGAGAGTGGTGAATCCATGGAATTGAATGCCACAGAAGGTTTTGGAGGCCAGGTTACTGAGTATATATAAGACTGAGATGGACAGGTTCTTAATTGTCAAGGGGATGAAAGGTTATGGTGAGAAAACAGAAGAATGGGGTTAAGAAACTTACCAGCCATGACTGAATAGTGGAGCAGACTCGATGGGTTGAATATTTCAATTTCTGCTCCTATGTCTTATGGCCATCATTATGCCTTGTACATGCACATCCAAGTCATTTATGTAAATAACAAATAATAACGGTCTCAGCAGCGACACCTGTGGCACAACATGAGTTATTTCCAGTCTGAGAAATAATCTTCAACCATCACCCTCTGCTTGTTACCATCGAGTCAATTTTGAATCCAATTAGCCATCTCTCTCTGGATCCCATGTCACCTAACCTCACTGGCTAAACTGTCGCATGGGACCTTGTCAATAGTCTTCCTAAAATCCGTATACAGATCGTCCATTGTCCTACCCATATCTATTCTCGAGGTTACCTCTATGAAACAATTTAAAAGAGTTGTCAGACATGATTTCCCACACACAAATCCATGCTGACTATTTCTAACCAGACCTTGAATTTCCAAATGTTGGTTCATCCTGTCTCTCATTATCATCAACAACTTGCCTAACAATGATGTTATGCTCACTGATAAGAGCTCCCTGGCTTGTCTTGTCTTCCGTTCTTAAACAATAGAAGCACTCCAGTGGCAAACGATGAAGCAAATGTCTGTGCAAGGGCCATGCAATTTCTTCCCTAGCCCAGGGGATTTATTCACCTTATTGTGCTTAAAGGTAGAAAATGCCTCCACTCTGGTAATATGTATGCACTCCAAAACATTCCCACGTTTTCCCTTATTGAGTTAGTATGCATGCTCCTCAGTAAACATGGAGAAGAAATATCCATTAAACAACTCCCACCACCTCCTGGTGATTCCACACATGCTGCTAGTTAAGGAAACCTATTCTCTTCTGAGCCACGCTTCAACACTTAATATAGCTAGAGTACCTCTTGGGATTTTCTTTAACCTTTTCTGATTCGCCTCTTAATGGTGCTTCTACACTTTATATAGTCATCTAAGGACAGACTTGAGCCCGATAACTCAAACCCAATGTATGCCTTCTTTGTTTTTCCTGACCAGAGCCTCAATATCCCGCAGTATCCAGGGATCATGTTCTCGCCGCCAAACCCCCTCACCCCCCTCAGCCACCGGCTTTCTAATGAACTGTATTCAAAATTATTCAATCACACTTCATGGCTAGCACCCTCCACACAAGGCAACGTCCTGGTGAAACTCCTATGCACCCTCTCCAAAG
>NW_025169445.1:0-1746 GCF_004010195.1 Chiloscyllium plagiosum | reverse complement strand
GCTGAATGAATACTGAAATTGTGGGGCTGACACACGGAAAAGATAACCTTGAAAGCAGCTGGCTTGTCACAGTTTCCAAATGGGCCTCTGCCATTCACCATAAACATGACCCTGGTCTGGGCAGCTGCCGCTGCCTTGCTACTGACTCCATCTCTCTCCCTGGTACATGTCGAGGCTGGACGAGACTGTTCAGAATCATGGGAGAGTACTTTCATCAAGGACAAGCATGCAATCACATAACTCCATCACCACCAAGACCGGCTCAATCACTTTACCCAACCCCTCCTTAGCCTCAGCTCATCTGCTGCTGAAACTGTCATCCATTCCTTAATTACCTTGAGACTGAATAATTTTAACATTCTCCTCCACATTTAACTGCTGTGTCACTTTGGAGTCATACGAATGTATGGTCCCTCAATGCTTCAGCCTTATCTCTTGCATTGTTTTACTGGGTACCTTCATCACTGTAGATGTGGATATTGATGGACCCTGAACTGAGTTGTTTAAATTATCCACCACCATTCAGGACTAGGTATGACTGGTCTGAGCAGCTTAGGTTTGTTTCGTTGATTGTGGGATAGTTTAGCTATGTCTCTCAGTTACTGCTAATGGTCTTTGCCATGTAAGTAGTCAAGTATTGTCATTTCATTAGGTTGACGCCTCATTTTTAAGTTTGCTGAATATTGCTCCTGGAATAACTTCCTGCACTTGAGTTGATTTATGATTGTCACATGTAGTGACCAACAGCAAAAGTATTGTGTTGTGTTCTAAACAGACAAATCATATCTTACATAAGTACATCAGCGTACCAGAACAGAATGCAGAACAGTGTTACAACTACAGAGAAGATGCAGAGAAAGATCAACCCTAATACATGAGAAATCGGTTCATCTGTTTGATAACAGAGGAGGTAATTGGCCTTTAATCTGTTAGTACATGTTCTCCAACGTTTGCATCGACACCATCGACATCAGCACCATTGATACAGACAGGGGTATGTTCTCCTCTCCATCTCGTGAAACAATGACCATCTCCTTCATTTTGCTGCCCGAAAGTGAATGTTTTTTATCTTTCCACAATGCCACGAGGAAGTCTGTCTCCTTCTTCTACTCTGTATCATTGTGGTTTAAGATCTGTTTCACTAAGGTGGTATCATCAGTAAATTTGTAAATGGAGTTAGAGGTGAATTTGGTCATGTAGTCATGAACAGGTAAGGAGCATAGTAAACGGCTCAGTACACAACCGTGCTGGTCACCAGTGTTGAATATTAGTATGGAGGAGGTGTTGTCACCTATCCTTACTAATTATTGTCTGTGGATCAGGAAATCGAGGATCCAGTTGCAGAGTGGGGAGCAGAGTCTTACGTCTCGGAGTTCGGAGATTTTATTTGTTGGTATAATGTGCTTGAAGGTGAAGCTAACGTCAATAAATGGCGGTGTGATGCAGGTGTCCTTGTTACACACATAGAGTCATAGAGATGTACAGCATGGAAACAGACCATTTGGTCCAACTTGTTCATGCCAACCAGATAACCTAACTTAATATTGTGCCACTTACTTGGCCCATATCCCTCTAAATCCTTCCTATTCATATACCCATCCAAATTGCTTTTAACTGTTGCAATTTTGCCAGCCTCCGCCACTTCCGATGGCTGCTCATTCCATACATGCACCACCCTCTGTGTCAAAACGTTGGCTCTTAGGTCCCTTTCACATCTTTCCCCTTTCACCCTGACCCTATTGAGTA
>NW_025169444.1:0-1746 GCF_004010195.1 Chiloscyllium plagiosum | reverse complement strand
TCAGGCAAATCAAGTGAAAATGTTACACTGGGGTAGAGTTGGGAAAGTACCAATCGTAGTATGTTAATGCTTCATATTTATTTAGAAAACTACAAAATAAATCAAAGATTATGATCCGAAAAGGAAATTGGATAATTATTAAAGAGTGCAAATATTGCACTGGAAAGCATTGATTGGAAATGGATATTGTTGAATAAACATGAAATAAAAATTAGGCGACATTGAAAAGAGAGATGAATATTGTTGGAGCGAGATTTGAAAGATGACTCTTGAGTCGATTGTTCAGTAGCATAAATCGATCTCTATTTTGACCTCCATACCAATGCAGTATGCGAGAGATCTCGAGGACATTCTGACTCTCCTGGACAGGAACAGAATGGCACGTTTACACATTCTGTGTTGAAATGATTACATGTAATATTAATGTCATCTGCAGCCACATCCTTATAACTTGCAATTCTAATGCCATACACGAACGATCAATGATAAAGAACGCAATGGCCGACCCTAGAACTTCCCATCAATCGTGATTTTTGCTAGTCCTGCTATTCCCTGCCCTTGACTTCTTGCACTACATCTTATCGACCACATTTCAATACTGATTTTTCTGGCCCTTTCCGGGTATTTCACAGCTACATCGTATATTTACTTACTGCAAATGACTTTCACAATCTGTCATGCAATCTATAATGCTCCCTAATCTTAGTGCAGAAAGTGTAGACTGGATGTCATTTCCTACCATTGCCATATAGTTTGCACATTAACGGTACTTACAAATTTATACATCTTATCCACCAAATAGTACAATTCCGTGGCAAAGCAGACAATTTCTTTCCTTTCTCTCTGCACGAAAAGGTCCAACGCAGAGTGGTTCTGTATCTCTCATCTGCCATTAACAACGTCTTCCAATTGCATACTGTGAGATGGTTGAAAACAGAGGTTAGATTTTCGCAATGGGGTAATTGTCATTATTTTAAATAGATTGTTAATGTTATCGTTGTTTTCTAACTAAGAGAGCAAGAATTCGAATTTCATTGGAAGGAATAATTTTCTCCCACTTGTTCAGCTTGACGAAGCCTATTTAGATTGTTTGGAAATTTCAGGGACAAGATTGTTTCCCATGCCAGTGTCGCAAGTTTTGTCTGTCATTCTTCCCTTATTCTTTTTGCATTTGTCCGTTTGTTGTGAATTTGTGATAATTTTTTTTTCCGAAATCGTAATGACCGTGCTGTTTAATTGTTTCTTTCCCCTCCATTCCCACTCCGCTACGTTTTTGTCTCTGGCTGCTTGGTAATTTTACTTGTACATTCTCATTATTCTAATTTCCCTGCTCATGGAATGAAAGTTTCTGTCTACTATCTATAGTTACGATGTTAAAGGAAATACAGTTGCAATAATGTGAACTCATCGTCTGTCCTGGCAATTACCTCAGAAAATCTTAATTATTATGAGATCAGACTTTTCTCTTCCTCTGCATTGAATTTAAAGAATCTTCGAACTATCGGGTACCAAACCATCACAAAGGTTCTCTAAAAGTATTTACCAAAAGCTGTCACTGCGTGCAATGCTGAATGCCTGCAAAAATCAAATTTAATTTCCCAGCGTTTGAATCCAATAATGTTGTCCGAATTTTTTTTTATTCTCCATTTTCAATCGCTTCTTTGGGAGTTTAGAATAGATGAATTGGTGGTTAGGGCAGCTGAATGTTCCTTATGCAGGACAGAGAAGGTAACTTTCACCACTATG
>NW_025169443.1:0-1746 GCF_004010195.1 Chiloscyllium plagiosum | reverse complement strand
AAACTGCTGAATAATGTCCTCTGCACCAAAAAGTAGGACAAATCCAACCTGGCCAGTTACTGCTCAATCATCAGTAAAGTGACGGAAGAGGTCATCAACAGTGCAATCGAAAGTCGCACCTTTTTCAGCAACAACATGCTCAGTGACGCCCAGTTTGGGTTGCGCCAGGGTCACGCAGGTTCTGATCTCATGACAGCATTGGTTCAAACCTGGACAAAATAACCAATTCCATGACTGAGGTAAAAGTGACATGACTGGACATGAAGGCCGCATTTGACCGAGTCTGGCATCAAGGAGCCCTGGCCAAAACTGGAATCAATGGGTATCGGGGCAAACACTCCAGTGGTCAGAGTCGTACATGGCACAAAGGAAGGTGCCTGTGGTGTGGAGGGTCAGTCATCTCAGCTTCAGCGCATCTCTGCGGGAGTCCCTCAGGGTAGTGTCCAACAATCTTCAGTTGCTTCACCAGTAACCTTCATTCTGGCATAAGGACAGAAGTAGGAATGTCTGCTGCAATCAGCTTCAGGGCATCTCTGAAGTAGTCCCACAGGGTTGTGTCCTCGGCCCAACAATCTTCAGTTTCTTCAACAATAACCTTCCTTCTGTCAAAAGGTCAGAAGACGGGATGTCGGCTGATATTGCACGATGCTCAGCACCATTTGCGACTCCTCAAATGCCCAAATCCAACAAAAGCTGGACAATATCCAGGTTTGGGACAAAAGAGGCAAGAAACATCCACGCCATAGAAATGCCAGACAATGACCATCACCACGAAGACAGTCTCTAACTATTGCCCCTTGATATTCTACTGAATCCCCCACTGTCAACATCATTGTGGTTACCATTGACCAAAAACTCAACTGGACTCAGCACATATATACAATGGCTACAAAAGCAGTTCAGAGACTCGGGATACTGCGACAAGTAACTCACCTCCTGACACAGGGCGCAGGGCGGGGGCGGGGGTTGCAGTTCGGGCGGCGTGTGGTGAGCAGCTGGGGAAGGGATCTCCATCCAGGATTTCCCAAGAATAGCTTTCCAAGCTAAAGTTGACCCAGGAGCAGAGTGTGAGGGGACCCCTTTTTGAACAGAGAGCTGGTCACAGATCGGTGTCACCTTCAATACGACCTGCAGCTTCGCACAAAGGGAACGATTAGGGTCACAGTTTCATTCAGAGCTCGTGGTTAATGGATGATGCCACCTCTGCTTCTTTTCTACTTTATTGTCCACTCTCCACAATCCTTCATTTACTCAGTGTCCCAGCATCCATAGCACTCTGGAACAGTGAATTTCACAGATACACAACTCTATGAGAGATGTGAGTTCTCTTCATTACTCTTTTAAATCTGCTTCACCTTATTCTAAAATTGTGATCTCTTGTTCTAGACTATGCCATTTGAAGAAATTTCCACTCCACATCTACATTGTCAATCGTGTTTAAAATATTAAACTACTCAATGAGATATCTCATTCTCCTGAACGGCAAATCTCCCTTCATATGCCCATCTCCTCATTTCTGTAAGAAATTTTAAGATCTGAAACACGTCCTTTTTTCTTGTAATGTAGACTCTTTCCAAAACATCACTACTTATTTCATTGAAGCCCCTGCTTCCATGTCTTTCAACACAGTAAATACTAATAACGGAGTGTTCATGCAGGATCTCACTATCACATAGGGATAGGCTGTATGACAGCGGGCTGTTTCTGATAAAGGTTTGCACACCTTTCCTCCACTGCTGAGATCCC
>NW_025169442.1:0-1746 GCF_004010195.1 Chiloscyllium plagiosum | reverse complement strand
AAAAACCTGTCGGACTCTCACCTGGTTTTCTTCAAAACATTCAATGCTTCAATTTCATGTGGCTACGTTATTACAGTGAAAACACTCGAGATATCTTACCACCCATTGGGCCTCATAGTTTTCTTTTACCCAATTTTCAGCTTGTCTTCAATGAGATAGGCTTTTCCTTTCACACCTGAGGATTTCTCTTTTCACCAATTTATATTCCCCAAAATTGGTGCTGGAACACCAAATGTATTTATGATACAGCTCCTTATCATATTCCAGTTCAACTGCAAATCTTAAAGCCTTAATTGTCTGCTCTTCACAAGAGTTTTAATTGCTTCAAAAACTGATTTTTTTAACTGCTTCAAAATAAGTGCCGAAAAGCGTCAAATGCTTGGTCGATTTTCAATGCCTTTATAAATGCATTGCGTTGTTTGCTTCTTTTAAATTCCATTTAACTGATTTCCTTCTTAGATGCCTAAAACTCATGCTGTGTCAGAGAACTCTCCACCACACATTCAATAAAAACTGACCCATGTAAAACAACTTGAACTATATTATTCCCACTCAATATTGGTAAAGGTAAAGAGCCCACAACAACTACTCTGTTACAAGCATTCCTTTGAAAATCATCTTTGGTATCCTCTCCTCTCCATCCCTGGAACAATTCAGAGGTCAGTAGAAACCTCACAACAGGTGACCTGATCTTTCCTGATTCTAAACTGAGCCCAATCTACCTCAGTGGGCGAGTTTTCAACCATTTTCTCAGCTGCTACAATACTACACTTGATTAACATGGCAAAATTTATCATTTATCATCGTCTCTGTTATTGTGGTAACATTTAATTCCTGGATTCTGCAACAGCGAATCCTGTCCCTCCTCGAGCCATGTCTATGAATTGGTCACAAATTCGAAATGCCAGGTCCCAAACCATGTTCATGCACCCTCTTCTGGATGCTGCTGGAATTAACACAACACATTTACACAACATCCTGCAAACCTGTCTTTGACTTCACTACTCTCAACCTTCTGTAAAATGGAACTACAATTGAAGTGTCCATCTCCCTGTTGCAATAATCTCCCTGAATTTAGCTGGAATGGTCATGCTGAACTACCCATGGTTTCAGGGATGTGTAAATTGGATGACTCAGCCATGCAAAATGCAGGGTTACAGGTATGGACAGCGGGAGGTGTTGGTGGATGCATTTGTTTGTATGAAAGGCCCGTTTCCAATGCAACACCTTGCCTTCATCCTTCAGCTAAGGGAACCCGCTTTTATTTTATTTATCTGATTCATGGCCTTTATAGATCCATAAATGGATTAGGTCCCTCACTCAAATTTCGATGCTCTGAAGTAAAGAAACCGAGATTATTCTGCCAAGTTAATTAGCCTTCATACATAGTATAATCTACACACAAACAAAAACAGACTCACCCACAAACTGGTACATACTCACACACTCACGCAGGCCCTCCCTCATATGTACGTTCTCTCTTAGACAGATATATTGCATTTGCAGAAACCATTCAACTTTGTTGAAAATGCATAAAATCCGCATGCAGTCAGGTTCATTTTTTATGAGCCATGAGGCATTTTATAAAATCCTACGTTAGAAATAGAACTAGTCAGGCTCAGGATTGGGATATATGCACACTCTGACCACACACCTTTAATATATTTTCTGAAATAAGGTGTGGTCTTCCTTTTATGAAATTTTAAGTATTCTCTGGCATATGGCTTGAAAGAGGTTCTGGGATTC
>NW_025169441.1:0-1746 GCF_004010195.1 Chiloscyllium plagiosum | reverse complement strand
GTGTCCTGTGTGGGTCACTAAATGTCCTGCGTGGGTCATTGACTGTCCTGCGTGGGTCATGAGTGTTCTGTGTGGGTCATTGAGTGTCCTGCTTCGGTCATAATGGTCCAGCGTGGGTCATTGAGTGTCCTGTGTGGGTCACTAAATGTCCTGTGTTGGTCATTGCGTGTCCTGCGTGGTTCATTGAGTGTCCTGCGTGGGTCCTGAGTGTCCTGTGTGAATCATTGAGTGTCCTGTGCGGGTCTTGAGTTTTCGGTGTCGTTCATTGAGTGTCCTGCGTGGCTCCTGAGTGTTCTGCGTGGGTCATTGAGTGTCCTGCGTGGGTCCTGAGTGTCCTGTGTTGGTCATTGCGTGTCCTGTGTGGGTCATTGAGTGTCCTGCCTGGGACATTGACTGTCCTGCATGGGTCCTGAGTGTCCTGCGTTGGTCATTGTGTGTCCTGCGCGGGTCCTGAGTGTCCTGTGTGCGTCATTGAGTGTCCTGCGTGGGGCATTGAGTGTCCTTCGTGGTTCACTGAGTGTTCTGCGTGGGTCCTGAGTGTCCTGTGTGAATCATTGAGTGTCCTGTGCGGGTCTTGAGTGTTCGGAGTCGTTCATTGAGTGTCCTGCGTGACTCCAGAGCGTCCTGTGTGGGTCATTGAGTGTCCTGCATGGATCCTGAGTGTTCTGCGTGGGTCATTGAGTGTCCTGTGTGGGTCATTCAGTGTCCTGCGTGGGTCATTGAGTGTCCTGTGTGGGTCATTGAGTGTCCTGTATGGTTCAAGAGTGTCCTGCGTGGGTCATTGAGTGCCCTGTGAGGGCCATGAGTGTCCTGTGTGGGTCATTGAGTGTCCTGTGTGGGTCATTGAGTGTCCTGCGTGGGTCATTGGGTATCCTGCGTGGGGCCTGAGTGTCCTGTGTGGGTCATTGAGTGTCCTGCGTGCGTCATGAGTGTCCTGCGTGGGTCAGGGAGTGTCCTGCGTGGGTCCTGAGCGTCCTGTGTGTGTCCTGAGTGTCCTGCATGGGTCCAGAGCGTTCTGCGTGGGTCATTGTGTGTCCTGTGTGGGTCATTGAGTGTCCTGCGTGGGTCATGAGTGTCCTGTGTGGGTCATTCAGTGTTCTGCGTGTGTCATTGAGTGTCCTGTGTGGGTCATTGAGTGTCCTCTGTGGTTCATGAGTGTCCTGCGTTGTGGATCATTGAGTGTCCTGTGTGGGTCATTGAGTGTCCTGTGTGGATCATTGAGTGTCCTGTGTGGGTCATTGAGTGTCCTGTGTGGATCATTGAGTGTCCTGTGTGGGTCATTGAGTGTCCTGTGTGGATCATTGAGTGTCCTGTGTGGGTCATTGAGTGTCCTGTGTGGATCATTGAGTGTCCTGTGTGGGTCATTGTGTGCCCTGTGTGGGTCACTAAGTGTCCTGCGTAGGTGATTGACTGTCCTGCATGGGTCATGAGTGTCCTGTGTGGGTCATGGAGTGTCCTGTGTAGTTCATGAGTGTCCTGCGTCGGTCATTGAGTATCCTGCGTGGGTCATGAGTGTCCTGCGTGGGTCATTGAGTGTTGTGCGAGGGCCATGAGTGACCTGCGTGGGTCATTGAGTGTCCTGCGTGTGTCATTGAGTGTCCTGTGTGGGTCATTGAGTGTCCTGCGTGGGTCATAGAGTGCCCTGCATTGTCCTGAGTGTCCTGTGTGGGTCATTGAGTGCCCTGCGTGTGTCATGAGTGTCCTGCGGGGGTTATTGAGTGTCCTGTGTGGGTCCTGAGCGTCCTG
>NW_025169440.1:0-1746 GCF_004010195.1 Chiloscyllium plagiosum | reverse complement strand
TGTTGGTATTTCTTGCAGCAATTGGAATCTTTGTATTTATTATAAAAGGACTGGATTACAGAAATAAAGAAATATTGTTACAATGAGACCACATCTGAAGCATTGTGTCCAATTGTTGTCTCCTTACTTGATGAAGGATATGGTGGCACTGGATGCAGTTCAGAGGATGTTCACCAGACTGATTCCCGGGATGAAAGGGCTGTCGTACAGGAATGGCTGAATAGCTTTGGCTGATACTCACTGGAATTCAGTCGCATGATGGGAGATCTGAGTGAGCTATATAAGATGCTAAAGGGGATTGATAGGGCAGGCATGGAACAGATGTTCCCTCTTGTGGGCCAGTCTCGAACAATAGGGAAAAGATATAGAGTGAGAGGAGGTAGGTTCAAAACTGAGATGAGGAGAAACTACAGGTGGCACAGTGGTACAGTGGTGAGCACTGCTGCCTCACAGTGCCAGGGACCCAGGTTTGATTCCACCGTCAGGCAAATATATGGAGTTTGCACATTCTCCCCCTGTCTGCATGGGTTTCACTTGGGGGCTTCGGCTTCCTCCCATAGTCTAAAGATGTTAAACCTAGGAGGATTGGCCATGCTAAATTACCCATAGTGTCCAGGGATGTGTAGGTTTGGTTCATTAGGCATGGCAAATGTAGGGTTACAGGGAAAGGGTAGGGGGAATGGGTCTGGGTGGAATGCTCTTTCAAGGGTCGTTGTAGACTTGTTGGGCCGAATGGCCTGTTTCCATACTGTAGGGATTCTGTTCTATTGTAACTCCTTCTCTCAGAGTATTGTGAATCTGTAGAAGTCACTGCCCCCAGAGTGCAGTGAAGGCAGAATCAATCAACAGATTGAAGAAAGAAATAGATATCTTTCTGATGAAAAGCAGGATAGAGGGCAATAGGGAGCAGTCTGGAAAGTGGAGATGAGGATAAGATCAGCCATGGTCATGTTAAACGGCAAATGGGCTTAAAGGGCTGAATTACCTATTCCTGCTCCTCATTCCGAAGTTCCAATCTTGCTACGACAATGTGATCCATGTTAACTGGTCTCTACAGGAGGACCCAGTTGCAACAAGTCACATGTTTACTGGTGTCTGTTGGAGGTTCCAGTTTAAAACTGGTCCATATTTACTGGAGAGTTCAATGAAATGGAAGCCTTTCTTTCCTGGTTTCTATTGGAAGGCCCAACAGGAATAAGGTCCATGTTCACTCATCTCTGTTGGAGTATTCAGTGGGAAGAAGGCCCATATTTACTCATCTCCATGAGAGAGCTCAGTGGCAAAGAGGCCCATGTTTAATGGTGTGTATTTGATGGACCAGTTGGAATGAATTCCATGTTTCCTGTTCGCTATTGGAGGGTCCCAATGGGTCATGGACACCATGGTAGTGTGGGCCTCAGTTCCTTTCTGTTGTAATTGTGTGATGGTCCTGGCTTCATCCCAGAACCTGACTGTGAAAGGGGAAGGAGAAGAGAAGGGATTGGACAATGTTGTGGATGGATCAGTGGGTCAGAGCCTGTCTTGTCCCTCCAGCTCACACTGATGGCCTGAGGATCTCCTCTCTCTGCTGGGCCTTCATGGAATGAGGTTTGTATTCAAACCAGTTCCCAGTGAGAATAGGCCAACAGCACAGAACTGCCTTTCATTTGACAAGAGTCTGTCCATCTTCCTGAGACAGGCTGATGCCTCGTCAATGTGAGAAATGGGGCCTTTCTCCAGGAAAAGACATGCTTCTGGGGTGAAGAG
>NW_025169439.1:0-1746 GCF_004010195.1 Chiloscyllium plagiosum | reverse complement strand
ACAAACCCCTCTGACCGAACTACCACAGAGAGATAGAGAGAGAAAGAGAGAAATTTGTCTTGCTAAACAATTTCTTGGCCAGCGAGGGTCAGTACTCAGCCAAACTCCATCATTGTGGCCTCAGTGCAAACCCATTCTGCACTGTAAGGAGGAAGAGACAATGCTGCATATTACTGAGGAGCCTCATAAATGACAAACTATTCACTCAAAACTCAGTCAGTGAGTATACTATTGTCTGGCATTGGGATTTTCTTTGCTAAATAGAAATAAAATAATTACCATTAATAGTGTGGAAATAAGTCTGATTTAATGCAATAAATATGATTTAATACATCTTACATTGTCCTAAGACTTACCAGGAATACCAACACAGGCAAGGATGGTGTAGTATACTTTTCTCCAGGAATACTAACACAGGCAAGGATGGTGTAGTACACTTTTCTGACCAATTGCCTTGGAAGATGAATTTTGTTGCTTGTGGAACAACCTCTCCGTTCCTGGTGCTGGGAGTCTGTCAGAATTGGAGAATTCTCTGGGTATTGGAGCTGACACAGTTCCACAGTCTTTATTTTGTGTTGTGTGGTATCTCCACCGGGAAACTGTGATCACATCTTCATTTTGAACAAACAGATTACGACAACATGTTTATTTTAATGATGTGAAACCAAGAGATTTAGGTCTCTCCTGAATACCCCAAAGACTGGATTAATCTTTTCCCATTGTGTCTTAAATATTAATTGCAAATTATCTTCAAACAACAAGATTTGTATTATTTCAAACACTATCAGTCCCATCAAGATCTAAATTATTTTTGATATTTTTCCCCCGCTGATTCCCTTCATTTTGCTGAGGCGACTCAATCATTTAGTACCTCATGTTGTAAAGCTCCTTGCGATCTCTTCTACTGCACACTGTTACACCACTGCTTCCCTTGTTCATTCAGTTATCCAACTCAATTGGGAAATTTTACCTGTGATCTAATACAAAAACTGATGCTGATCGAAGCAACCGGTAGAAATTACAAGAGGTGATATCTTTTTCAAAACAAATACAAAAAACCCGAAGCCAATTCAGATCCTTCCCTTCAGAATCATTGAATGACAGAATCACATAGAACAGGAGAGAGCCTTGAGCTAAATTCACATTATATTACGCTAAATTCACATCACTTCCACTTTCCATCACTTGGATCATAGCCTTGAACGTTATGACGGTTCAACTGTTAATCCAAGTGTGTTTTCAAGGTTGTGAAGTTTCCCATCTCAACCATCTTCCCAGGCAGTGCAATGCAGGCCCCTACCATCCTCTGGGTGGGAAGATCTTTCCTCATGTCCCCTCGAAACCTTCTGTCTTCCAGCTTAAAATAATGCCACCTTATTATCTGCTAATGAACAAGGGGAGCATCTGTTTTCTATTCACTCTGTCCACACCCCTCAGTCCTATACACCCCAATCACTGCTCTAAAGAAAGCAGCCTGAGCTTATCCAGCCTCTCTCTTCACAGCGACATTGCTACAGCTCAAGCAACATTCTGCTGAATCTCCTTTGCACTCCCTCCCTTACAATCACATCCTTCCCATCGTGCAGTGACTAGGACTGTACACAATACTCAGACTGTAACCCAAACAAAGCAGGACCTCCCTGCTCTATTATAATCGATGACTCTATTGGGAAGGGCATGTGTCCTGTCTGCCTTCTTTACCCTATTAACCTATCCTGCCGCCTTCAGGGATCTGTTAACAATCAC
>NW_025169438.1:0-1746 GCF_004010195.1 Chiloscyllium plagiosum | reverse complement strand
TTCTTGCCTTCATTATTCAAAGCATTGACGACAAGGCATCATCGTACAGCTGCACAGGATGTTAGTGAGGCCACTTTTAGATTACTGGTTCTGGTCAGCCTGCTCTGAAAAGGGTGTTGTTAAGCTAGAAAGGGGACAAAAAGTTTTACAAAGATGTTACCAAGACTGGAGGTTTGAAGTTATAAGGGAAAACTGCATAATCTGGGATCCTTTCTCCCTTGGAGCGTCGGAGGCTGAGGGGTTACCTTACAGAGGTTTATAAAATCACGAGGGGCAGACATAAGGTAAATAGCTATAGTCTTTTCCACAGGGTAGGGGAGCCCAAAGCTCGTGAGCACAGGTTTAAGGTGAGAGAGGAAGGATCAAAAAGAGACCTGAGAGACAAACTTATCACACAGATGGCAATGTGTACATGAAATGAGCTGCCAAAGGAAGTTTTAGAGGTAGGTACAATTACAAAGTTTAAAAGATATTGGGGAAGGTACATAGATAGGGAAGTTTTAAAGAAATATTCGTCAAATGCAGACGAACGGTTCGATGTGAGTTTGGGAAACGTGGTCAACATGGACGAGTTGGACCGAAGGGCATGTTTTGCATTGTATGACTATACAAATAGATGAGAATAACAAACTTTACTTGTAAATCGATCAGAGTGTACGGGAGGAGCTGTGAATATCTGCAGTCATTATACAGACTAATTTCTCTTGGCAAAGCACGGGACTGGAACAAGCCAAAAACTGACCCTGCCATATATTATTTCTCTGTACTCTGAACAGGATGTCGCCATCTCCGCCAAGTGGATGCATTCTGAAACGTACTTGAATCAATCGACTTGTTCAGCCAAAAGGCAGTGAAGAGTTTGCAAAGGGTTAGGAGTGATGTGCAGAGCAAAGCGGATAAGGAGGGCAGATTTAATTCCCTCAAGGGCCATCACAGACAGGATCATGAGAAGGCCATTCGGCCCCTCGAGCATGTTAAGCCATTCAATAACATCGTGGCTGATGCCCCATTCGTCATGCTCACTTTCCTGCAGTAACCCGTAACCCTCAATTCCCCAACTGATGAAGAATCTATCTATCCCAGCCTTAAACCTGCTCCCTGTCCCCACACACAGCTTTCTGTTGCAACGAGTTCAAAAGACACACAACCCTCTGAGAGAAGAAATTCCTCCTCACCTCAGTCTTCAGTTTTCAACGAGAAGGTTCTTTGTTCCTGACAACAGTCATTATTCTAGTATTAACTCCAGATTTGTTTTTGTTTAAAATCGAATTCCAAATCCACATCTGCCACCACAAAATTCAAATTCCCGACCTCAGGGTATACCCTGGGGAGCAATAAACATAGAATTTTGCTTCCACATTATTTCAAAAACGGAAAGTGAACCTTATCAAAATTGAGATCGGAATAAATTGCCCCACACTATTGAGCTAAACATTGATGTCGCCAGAACCCATATAGTGTGGAAAGGGGCCATTCGTCCATCTTGTCTGCACTACGTCTTTTGAACAGGATCCTACCCAGATCCCGACCAGGACTGTGCTCCGATGCCCATAACCCTGCATTAACCGTGGCCAATCTCCCTAACTTGCACATCATAGAATCCTTCAGTGTGGAATCAGCCCTTTCGGCCCGTCGAGTCCACACTGACCCTCTGAGCAGTATCCGACCCAGATCCTCCGGCCCTACTCTATTCCTGTACACTGCATTTCCCAAGGCTAACCCTCCTCACCTGCATATCCCTCACAA
>NW_025169437.1:0-1746 GCF_004010195.1 Chiloscyllium plagiosum | reverse complement strand
CGACAGGGCAATTTCAGCTCCTGATTCAACTTACATCTGACATCCAGACTACTGTTTGGGGGCCTGTAGATAACTCCCAAGAGGGTCTTTTTACCCTTAGAATTTCTCAGCTCTATCCACACTGACTCTACATCCCCTGATTCTAGGACCGCCACGCAAGGGACTGAATATCATCCCTTACCAACAAGGCCACCCCACCCCCTCTGCCCGTAGTCTGTCCTTACGATAGCACGTGTAGCCTTGAATATTCATTTCCTGTCCACTTGAAGCCACAAGTTTGATGTTTCAGGAAGAACAGAGAAGATGGTAAAAGAGGGGGTGGTGTGGCACTATTAGTCAAGGATGCTATTACGGCTGCAGAAAGGACATTTGAGGCCTTGTCAACTTAGGTAGTAATGGGCTGAGATTAGAAACAGGAAAGAAGAGGTCATCCTGTTGGGAGTTTTCTATAGGCCTCCACATAGTTCCAGAGATGTAGAGGAAAGGATAGCGAAGATGATTCTTGATAGGAGCAAGAGTAACAGGGTATTTTGAGAAAATTTGTAGCTCAGGTTGAGGTTTTGGATGTAGGTTTGCTCGCTGAGCTGAAAGGTTCACTTCCAGACATTTTGTTACCCTACTGGGTAACATCATCAGTGGACCTCACGCGAAGCAATGCTGAAAATTCCTGCTTTCTATTTATATGTTTGGGTTTCTTTGGGTTGGTGATGTTATTTCCTGTGGTGAAGTCACTTCCTGTTCCTTTTCTCAAGGGGTAGTAGACAGGGTCTAACTTGATGTGTTTTTTCATAGATTTCCAGTTGGAATGCCATGCTTTTAGGAATTCTCATACGTGTCTTTATTTGGCTTGTCCTAGGATGGATGTGTTGTCCCAGTCGAAGTGATGTCCTTCCTCATCTGTATGTGAGGATACTAGTGGGAGAGAGTCATGTCTTTTTGTGGCTGGTTGATGTTCATGTATCCTGGTGGCTAGTTTGCTGCCTGTTTGTCCAATGTAATGTTTGATACAATCCTTGCACGATATTTTGTAAATGGCATTAGTTTTGCTTGTTGTCTGTGTAGGGTCTTTCAAGTTCATTAGCTGCTGTTTTAGTGTGTTGGTGGGTTTGTGGGCTACCATGATGCCAAGGGGTCTGAGTAGTCTGGCAGTCAATTCAAAGATGTCTTTGATGTAGGGGAGAGTGGCTAGGATTTCTGGACATGTTTTGTCTGCTTGTTTGGGTTTGTTGCTGAGAAATCGGCAGACTGTATTCATTGGGTACCCATTCTTTTTGAGTATTGGGTGTAGTTCTGGTCACCACGTTATAGAAAGGATGTGGAAGCTTTGGAAAGGGTTCAGAGGAGATTTACTAGGATGTTGCCTGGTATGGAGGGAAGGTCTTACAAGGAAAGGTTGTGGGACTTGAGGTTGTTTTCGTTAGAGAAGGAGAAGGTTGAGAGGTGACTTAAATGAGACATATAAGATAATCAGAGGGTGAGATAGGGAGGACAGTGAGAGCTGTTTTCCTCCGATGGTAATGGCTAGCACGAGGGGACATAGCTTTAAACTGAGGGGTAAGAGATATAGGACAGATGTCAGAAGCAGTTTCTTTACTCAGTAGTGGGGGCGTGGGATACACTGCCCGCAACAGTAGGAGACTCGCCAACTTTAAGGGCATTTAAATGGTCATTGGATAAACATATAGATGATAATTGCATAGTGGAGGTTACGTAGACCCTCCGACAGGGCCCACTCCCTCAGCACTG
>NW_025169436.1:0-1746 GCF_004010195.1 Chiloscyllium plagiosum | reverse complement strand
TTGTTCCACAGCTTCTGACATTCCAACATAATCACGTGTTAAACTCTAAAGTGTGACAAACTCAGAATTGTTTGATTTGCAATCACAGAAAAGTATTTTCCCTTAATCAGATGTGCCTATTTTTATAGTTATATTTTTGTTATCGAACTAAAATGTAATAAAACATTCTAAGCATATGTAAATTATGAACACGTGCTCACTATCGGAACCCGTGAATAAACTGGAGTCAGTGAGACCACAACCCTCTTTTGTATAACACTGCCTTCAGTTAAGATTGTTCCGGCTGTTCGAGGGCAATCGTCTCAGCTGTTAGACATTGCTGCACAAACTCTTAAGGGTTGTGCCCTTTGCCCCAATATATGCAACGAGTGCTGCCTCATCACTCCCCTTCTCTTCACTGTCATCTCCAATGTGAAGATGTGTACTCATGATTGGCCAATGTTCAACACCATTTACAACTCCTTCAATAATGAAGAGATTTGTGTCCATATATATCAAAATAGCATCCAAGTTGGCATGATAATTGACAAATAACATTCGCATCCCACAAACGCCAGATACTAATAATCTCAAATAATGAGAAACTACCTACCTCCCATTGACCTACAACGACTTTACCATCACTGTTTGCGTGAATAGAATCATGGAGTTTTACAGCATGGAAACGAACACTTGCGTCCAACTTGTCCATGCCGACCAAGTTGCCCAAACTAAACTCGTCCTGCATTTCAGGCAATCATAGAATCCCCATCGGGTGGAAACAGGCCATTTGGCCCAATAGGTCCGAACTTATTCTCCAATGATGCCTCCCAGATCCAACTCCTTACCTTATACCTTACGTTTTCCATGTCTAATGTGCTTAACCTACACATCTCTGGACATATGGAAAATTTAGCATGACCAAACCACCTGAACTACACAGTTATGGACTGTGAGAGGAAACCGGAGCACCTACAGAAACCCATATAGACATGGACAAAAGGTGTGAATTCCACACAGGCAGTCACCTGAGGCTGCAATCGTACGCGGGTGCCTGGTGATAAGTGGCAGCAGTGTTAATCACTGAATCACTGTGCTGCCCATGGCCCTCTATACCTTTCCTGTTCCTTCACCTGACAAAATGCTGTTTGAATGTTATATCTGTGCCTGCATTTAACACTTCCTGTGACAGTTCAATCCAGATACAAACGACTATCTGTGTGAAAGAAGTTGCCCCAACAAGAGTCTCCATTTTTTTTAACCGAGCCTGGGTCTTTTTGTTTGTGTGTGTGTGTGTGTTGGGGTGTGAGGGCCTTGTGGTGTTATGGAAACGACAGCTAGCCAGAGTAATGTATAAAGCAAAAGAAAAAACTTCAGCTGAGCCCAAAAAGTATTGAGTACATGACCGTGTTTCTGGGAGGGATTTTCTGTTCATGTCATTCCATATGTCTTTTAAAAGTGTAAATAATCTCACTTGAGAGAAGCTACTGTCGTGGTTCAGATGACATAATACAAGAACAAAAACCTTTGTACTAAAATCCATCATGCATAGAGTATATTTGATCAGCAACTTCAAACCTCTTCCATTCTTTTCTCTTACAGTTAGTCTGGTGACAATTGTCTTCTTGTCTCAGGGCAAGGGTGGCCTTTCAACATGCACTATTCGCTATCTGGTAGCCATGGCATTGTCTGATCTACTGTTCATTATTTTTGATATCATGCTTGATAAGTTTATTTACTATCATTATCCAGTGTCTTTGCTGGACG
>NW_025169435.1:0-1746 GCF_004010195.1 Chiloscyllium plagiosum | reverse complement strand
ACTTGGAGCATTGTGTTCGGTTTTGGTCACCTTTCTGCAGGAAGGATGGTATTAATCTGGTAAGACTGCATCAACATTTTACAAGGATGCTGCCAGGTCTCAGTAGTCTATGTTATTGGGAGAGGTTGGACAAGCAAGGTCTTTTTTTATTCGCGTTTAGGAGACTGAGTTGGTGTCTAATAGGTCATGTGAGGAATGGATAGCGTGAATGCAAACAGTCCTTTTCTCAGGGTTTGAGAATCGAGGAAAGGAAGACTTAAATTTAATGTTAGATTGGAAATAATAAAATGGAAACTGAGGTAAACCGTTCTTCCACATAGAATTGGTTGCATATGGAATGAGCTGTCAGTGGACGTGATTGGATACATTAACAATGTTTAAAAGTCATTTGTGCAAATTCATGGATGGAAAAGGATTAGGAGTATATGGGCCTGATTTGAAGGAAATGGGGTTAGCATGGATGGACATTTTGTTCTGCATGTATCCATTTGGATCAAAGGGCATGTCTGCATGCTTTAAGACTCTATGACTCGATGACAGAAAACCCATTGAATGGAGGTGCACAATAAAACAAAATCATCGATACACACAGGAATGCACTAAGACACAGAGACAGAATCACAGACATCGAGGCACACAGATACACAGACAACGACACATGCACAGAATCATAAATGCACACAGAAAGATAAACACAGAGACTGAAACACACACACAAAAAAATTACCACACGCCCCAGAGACACAAGTCAAATGGAAGGTTCACGGAAACAGGCACAAATGCAAACTTACACAACACAAGCACATAGGGACAGATCGGCATACATATCAACATTTACAATAACAAATAACACCTAAGGAATTCCAAACACACACACACACGCACATACATTCAGACACACATGGATGTTCACACACACAGACAGCCACGGACACAGCCAGGTCGTGCACAAATGCTTTGCAGATTCGGAACAAAGTGGAAACATGTAGCTTTGTTGTCTTCACTTGGAATCAAAAGTAGGAGATGATGCTGACGCACTGCTGACACTGCCCATCAGCTCAACTCCCCCACCCTCACTCATTCATGCAGAGGTTTTCATCAATCCAATTACCTTTCAGGTTATCCTTTCATGCCTTCACCAGTTATGCCCACTCATAATCTTCCGAGTTGGCCTCCTTCTCACTCCTTCAGTAATTGTCGCCGCTTGAACTTCATTGGTGTTACCATAACTGAATTACTACCTGCCAACCTTCAAAGTTCTCAAGGTGAACATTACGAGAGAATCTAAACATTGTCCCTTGATGTTCAATCGAGGCATCATTATTGTACACCTCGCTCGCCCCAACCACCCCACCCCCAGGCGTCATCTATTTACATTGAGTTCCTTCAAATTGAACCAAAAACTAAATTAGAGCAGCTAGTTCAATTTACTGGCGAAATAGCGAGCCAGAGTCTAGGAATCCTGCTGCGCCTTTCTCAGCTCCTTACTCTCCAGCTCCTCATTTCCACCTCCACTCCCCACAAAATTGTTTCATCATCGACAAAGCACAAGTGAATAGTGTCAAACCCACCTATCTGGATTATTGAAGCTGCAATTACACTCAGAAACTTGACTGAATCCATGACAATAAAGCCCACTTGATTCGCAAAACATCTACACACATCCACTCCCTCGGCCAGCAATGCTCAGCAGCAATGTGTACAATCTACAATACGCACTCTAAAAATTTACTAAAATTCCTTAGT
>NW_025169434.1:0-1746 GCF_004010195.1 Chiloscyllium plagiosum | reverse complement strand
CACACCATAACAGTGACACTGCTGACAGTACAGCACTCCGTCACGGTGACACTGCTGACAGTACAGACTCTGTCACAGTGACACCACTGACATTACACCACACCATAACAGTGACACCGCTGACAGTACAGCACTCCGTCACGGTGACACTGCTGACAGTACAGACTCCGTCACAGTGACACTGCTGACGGTACAGCACTCCATCACGGTGACACTGCTGACAGTACAGCACTCCTTCACAGTGACACTGCTGACAGTACAGCACTCCATCACGGTGACACCACTGACATTACAGCATTCCATCACGGTGACACCGCTGACAGTACAGCACACCGTCACAGTGACACCTGTGACAGTACACCACTCCGTCACGGTTACACCGCTGACAGTAGACCACTCCGTCACAGTGACACCTGTGACAGTACAGCACTCCGTGGCGGTGACACCGCTGACAGTGCAGCATTCCGTCACAGTGACACCTGTGACAGTACAGCACTCCGTGGCGGTGACACAGCTGACAGTGCAGCACTCCGTCACTCTGACACCGCTGACTGAACAGCACCTCCGTCACAATGACACCGCTGACAGTATAGCACTCCGTGGCGGTGACACCACTGACATTACAGCATCCCATCACAGTGACACCTGCGACAGTGACACCGCTGACAGTGCAGCACTCCCTCGCGGTGCCACCTGTGACAGTACAGCACTCCGTGGCGGTGACACCGCTGACAGTGCAGCACTCCGTCACAGTCACACCTGTGACAGTACAGCACTCCGTCGCGGTGACACCGCTGACAGTACAGCACTCCGTGGCGGTGACACTGCTGACAGTACAGCACTCCATCACGGTGACACCACTGACATTACAGCACTCCATCACAGTGACACCACTGACAGTACAGACTCCGTCACAGTGACACTACTGACATTACACCACACCATAACAGTGACACCGCTGACAGTACAGCACTCCGTCACAGTGACACTGCTGACGGTACAGCACTCCATCACGGTGACACTGCTGACAGTACAGCACTCCTTCACAGTGACACTGCTGAAAGTACAGCACTCCGTCACGGTGACACGGCTGACAGTACAGCACTCCGTCACAGTGACACCTGTGACAGTACAGCACTCCATCAAATTGACACCGCTGAGAGTACACCACTCCATCACAGTGATACCACTGACAGTACAGCCCTCCATCACAGTGACACCGCTGACAGTACTGCACTACGTCACAGTGCCACCACTGACAGAACAGCACTCTATCACAGTGACACCGCTGACAATACCGCACTCCGTCATGGTGAGATCGCTGACAGTACAGCATTTTGTCACAGTGATACAGCTGACAATACAGCACTCTGTCACAGTGACACCGCTGACAGTACAGGACTCCGTCAAAGTGACACTGCTGAGAGTACACCACTCCATCACAGTGACACCACTGACAATACACCACTCCGTCACAGAGACACCACTGACAGTACACCATTCCGTCACAGTGACACCGCTGATAGTACACCACTCCATCACAGTGACACCGCTGACCGTACAGCACTCCGTCACAGTGACACTGCTGACAGTACACCACTCCGTCACAGTGACACCGCTGACAGTACAGCACTCCATCACAGTGACACCACTGACAATACACCACTCCGTCACAGAGACACCGCTGACAGTACACCATTCCGTCACAGTGACACCACTGACAGTACAGCACTCCATCACAGTGAC
>NW_025169433.1:0-1746 GCF_004010195.1 Chiloscyllium plagiosum | reverse complement strand
TCAGGACACAGATTTCCCCACATGCTGCTCCAGAAATCGGAATTCCCCAAATGCAGCACCAGTAATCGGAATTCCCCACATGCTGCTCCAGTAGTCAGGATTCCCCACGTGCTGCTCCAGTACTCAGGATTCCCCACATGAAGCTTCAGGACACAGGTTTCCCCACATGCTGCTCCAGAAATAAGAATTCCCCAAATGCTGCTCCAGTAATCGGAATTCCCCACATGCTGCTCCAGTAGTCAGGATTCCCCATATGCTGCTGCAGTACACGGGTTTCCCCAAATGCTGCTTCAGGACTCGGGTTTCCCCACATGCTGCTCCAGTACTCGGGATTCCCCACATGCTGCTCCAGTACTCAGGTTTCCCCACATGATGCTCTCGTACTCGGATTTTCCACATGCAATTCCAGTGCTTGGGATTCCCCACATGCTGCTCCAGTACTTGGGATTCCCCACGTGATGCTCCTGTATTCAGGTTTCCCCACATGCTGCTGCAGTATTCGAGATACCTAGATGCAACTCCAGCGCTCGGGAATCCCCACATGCTGCTCCAGTACTTGGGATTCCCCACGTGATGCTCCAGTACTCGGGATTCCCCACATGCTGCGCAAGTACTCGGGTTTCTCCACATGCTGCGTCAGGACTTGGGTTTCCCCACATGATTCTACAGGACTCGGGATTCCCCACATTCTGCTCCAGTAATCGGGATTTCCCAAATGTTGCATCAGTACTCAGGCTCCCCCACATGCTGCTTCATTACTCAGGTTTCCCCACATGCTGCTTCAGGACTCAGGTTTCACCACATGCTGCTCCAGGACTCGGGATTCCCAACATGCTCCTGCAGATCTCGGGTTTCCCCGCATGATGTTCCAGGACTCGGGTTTCCCCACATGCTGCTCCAGGACTCGGGTTTCCCTTCATGCTGCTCCAGTACTCAGGTTTCCCCACATGCTGCTTCAGGACTCGGGTTTCCCCACATGCTGCTCCAGTACTCAGGATTCCCCACATGATGTTCCCGGACTCGGGTTTCCCACATGCTGCTCCAGTACTCGGGTTTCCCCACATGCTGCTCCAGTACTCACATTTCCCCACATGATGTTCCAGGAATTGGGATTCCCCACATTCTGCTCCAGTAATCGGGATTCCCAAATGCTGCATCAGGACTCTGGTTTCCCCACATGCTGCTCCAGTTCTCAGGTTTCCCCACATGCTGTTCCCGGACTCGGGTTTCCCACATGCTGCTCCAGTACTCGGGTTTCCACACATGCTGCTCCAGTACTCGGCATTCCCCACATGATGTTCCAGGACTCAGGTTTCCCCACATGCTGCTTCAGGACTCGGATTTCCGCTAATGCTGTTCCAGGATTCGGATTTCCCCACATGCTGCTCCAGTACTCGGGATTTTCCAAATGCTGCTTCATTACTCAGGTTTCCCCACATGCTGCTTCAGGACTCGGGTTTCACCACATGCTGCTCCAGGACTCAGGATTCCCTTCATGCTGATCCAGTACTCAGGTTTCCCCACATGCAGCTTCAGGACTCGGAATTCCCCACATGCTGCTCCAGTACTCACATTTCCCCACATGATGCTCCAGGACTCGGGATTCCCCACATTCTGCTCCAGTAATCTGGATCCCCAAATGCTGCATCAGTCCTCAGGTTTCCCCACATGATGTTCCAGTACTCTGGTTTCCCCACATGCTGTTCCAGTACTCGGGTTTCCACACATGCTGCTCCAGTACTCAGC
>NW_025169432.1:0-1746 GCF_004010195.1 Chiloscyllium plagiosum | reverse complement strand
GCGTGACTGACGCAGACACACAGCGTGACTGACACACTGACACACAGCGTGACTGACACACAGACACACAGCGTGACTGACACAGACACACAGCGTGACTGACGCACAGCGTGACTGACACACAGACACACACTTGCACGTGTGCACAAACACGCATCCTCACGTGTCAGAACGGGCCATATCGCTGCTGGGCCAGACCGGGGCAGGGTTAGGGTGAGGCTGGGGGTGTATCCCTGAGAACAGGGGGCAGGTTTGGATAGTGCTGACAGACCAGCCCCCTCCCCACTCCCTGACAGGGGCAATGTGGGGGGAGCAGCTCAAGGCAGGAGTCACATCCCACCTTCCCAAGCGAAGTGAGGGGGGGGTGGGGTGGGGATGAGGGGAAGAAATACGTGGGACCCAACCCCAAAAGAGAGCTACCACTCCAGACTTCGAGTACCACAAGCCTGTCCCTTACAAGTGCACCAAGGAGACCCAGAGGGGTATTGCCTCAGAGTTAGGGGATCACCCTTTGAAGACAGAGATGGGGAGGGATTCCTTCAATCTCCGAGGGGAGGGGAATCGAGGGGATTCTTTACCTCAGAGTGCGGCCAGGCTGGGTCACTCCAGGCCGAGGTGTTTAATCAGGAAGGGGGAATCGAGGGGTTATATTCCAGGCCGAGGGGTTTAATCTGGAAGGGGGAATCGAGGGGTTATATTCCAGGCCGAGGGGTTTTGATCAGGCAGGGGAATCGAGGGGTTATATTCCAGGCCGAGGGGTTTAATCACGAAGGGGGATGGAGGGGTTATGTTCCAGGCCGAGGGGTTTAATCAGGAAGGGGGAATCGAGGGGTTATATTCCAGGCCGAGGGGTTTAATCAGGAAAGGGGAGGATATCGGGGGGATAGGGGACCAGTGGGGCTGAATGGCCTACAGAGTAGAGGAAGGTGGTTATTATGGGATGGCCTGAGTGCCCTTACCTGTGCGGCGTGACCTTGAGGCAGCTCCTGAGGGGGATGCCCGGGCTCTGGGAGGGCGCAGACTCCCCCACTGGGTCCCCCGTGGCCCGACACACCAGGGTGTAGTTGGCCCCTCCGTTATTGGCCCAGTAGACCCCTCCGGGCGTCTCGTAGCGCAGCACGAAGTGGAGCCGGGCCCCCTCGCGGGCGCTGGCACAGGGGTAGGAGAGGCGGAAGGCGAAACAGTCGCTGGCGCCGTCGGCGGCTCCCGGCACGTACTCGGCCGGCTGCTGGTAGTGGCTGCGCCACTCGTCTAACGTGCAGCGGGCCTGCACCGACTTCTGGTAGGCGAGGTTGAGGACGCGGGCCAGGCAGTCCACCGAGAGCGGGTCGTCCGTCGCCCCGCGCACGCTCTCCAGCTCCACCTTGTGCCGCCTCACCCGGTCGAGCAGCTGCTGCGCCGAGAGCCCCTGGGCGAAGGCCGGGCACAGCCGAAAGCCCGGCCGGGGGCTGGCATCCCCCTCCTCCTCGTCCCACACGGGGAACTGCTCGAACACGCAGACCCGCGCCAACTCCAAGCCCCGGGCGTCAGCGAAGGACACCTTGCGGCCCGGGGGCACCTCGCCCAGCTCCTCGCCAGAGAACGAGCGCTTGCGGGGGACAGGGGACGAGCGAGGGATGAGCCTGGCGCCGTAGGCCTCCTCCTCCTCCTCCTCCTCATCTTCCTCGTCCTCGTCCTGGTCCTGTCGATTGGGGAGCTGTAGGCTGGAGGAGCTGTTCATGGCTCAGTACAGACCCTGCTGGTGCA
>NW_025169431.1:0-1746 GCF_004010195.1 Chiloscyllium plagiosum | reverse complement strand
CACGGCCCGACATACCTCCAACTGTACAGTAACCATTACAGCCCGACATACTTCCCACTGTACAGTAACCATCTTGTCCCGACATACCTCCCACTGTACAGTGACCACTACGGCCCGACTTACCTCCTACTGTACAGTAACCATCACAGCCCGACATACCTCCCACTGTACAGTAACCATCACGGCCTGACATACATCCCACTGTACAGTAAACATCACGGCCCGACATACCTCCCACTGTACAGTAACCATCACGGCCCGACTTTCCTCCCACTGTACAGTAACCACCACGGCCCGACTTTCCTCCCACTGTACCGTAACCATCACAGCCAGACATACCTCACGCTTTACAGTAACCATCACAGCACGACATACCACCCTCTGGACAGTCTCCATCACTGACCGATATACCTCCCACTATACAATACCCATCAGGCCCAACACACCTCACACTGTACAGTAGCGATCATGTCCCGACATACCTCCCACTGTACAGTAACCATCACGGCCAGACATACCTTCCACTGTGCAGTAACCATCACGGACCAACATAAAACCAATGTGCATTAACCGTCACAGCCTGACATACCTCCCACTGTACAGAAACCACCACGGTCCGACATAACTCCCACTGTGCAGTAACCATCACGGCCCGACAATCCTCCCACTGTACAGTAACCATCATGGACCGACATACCTCCAAATGTACAGTAGCCATCACGGCCAGACATACCTCCTACTGTACAATAACCATCACGGACCAACATATCTCCCACTGGAGAGTAACCATCACAGCCTGACATACCTCCCACTGCACAGTAGCCATCACGGCCAGACATACCTCCTACTGTACAATAACCATCACGGACCATCATATCTCCCACTGGACAGTAACCATCACAGCCTGACATACCTCCCACTGCACAGTAACGACTACGGCCCGACGTACATCCCAATGTATAGTAACCATGGCAGCCCGATATACCTCCCACTGTACAGTAAATGTCACGGCATGTCATACCTCCCACTGTACAGAAACCATCACGGCGCAACATACATCCCACTGCACATTAACCATCACGGCCCGACATACCTCCCACTGTACAGTAACCATCAAGGCCCAACACACCTTCCACTGTACATTAACCATTACGGCTCGACAGACCTCCCACTGTCCAGTAACCTTTACAGCCTGACATACCTCCCACTGCACAGTAACGACTACGGCCCGACATACATCCCAATGTACAGTAACCATCGCAGCCCGACATACCTCCCACTGTACAGTAAATGTCACGGCGTGACATACATCCCACTGTACAGAAACCATCACGGCGCAACATACATCCCACTGCACATTAACCATCACGGCCCGACATACCTCCCACTGTACCGTAACAATCACAGCCCGACATACCTCCCACTGTGCAGTAACCATCACGGATCAACGTACCTCGCACTGTGCAGTAACCGTCACAGTCTGACATACCTCCCACTGTACAGTAACCATTACGGCTCGACATACCTCCCACAGTACCGGGACCACCACGGCCCGTCTTACCTCCCACTGTACAGTAACCATCACAGCCAGACATACCTCCCGCTGTACAGTAACCATCACAGCACGACATACCACCCACTGTACAGTAACCATCACAGCACGACATAACACCCACTGCACAGTAACCACTACGCCCGACATACATTCCAATTTTCAGTAACCATCACGGCCCGACATACCTCCCA
>NW_025169430.1:0-1746 GCF_004010195.1 Chiloscyllium plagiosum | reverse complement strand
AGTACAGGCCTTTTAAGGAACCCCACCTCTAATGAAGTAAGTTAGATGCATAGAACATAGGGCCTGTACTGCGCTATAGAGTTCTTTATGAAACCACTCGGCAAATAAAGGAAGTTAGACTAATGCAACGTAGCACATTACAACGCAGTACAGGCCCTTTATGGAACTGCTCGGCTACTAATTCAGAGAACATAGAACATTACAGCGCAGTGCAAGCACTTTATTGAACCACTCGTTTGATAAAGGAAGTTAGATTAATGCAACACAGAACCTTACAGCGCAGAACAGGCGCTTTTTGGATCCGCTCGGCTCATACAGGAAGATAGACTAATACAACATAGCATATTACAGCGCAGTACAGGCCCTTTATGGATCTGCTCAGCTATAAAGGAAATTAGACTCATAGAACATAGAGCAACACAGTGTAGTATGGGCCCTTTATGGAACCGCTTGGCTAATTATGACGATTATATTCATAGGAAATAGAGCATTACAGCGCAGTATAGGCTCAGCGAATAAAGGAAGTTAGACACATAGAACATAGAACATTACAGCACAGTACAGGCCCTTTAAAGTACCGCTCTTCTAATAAAGTAAGTCAGACACATAGAACATAGGGCCTGTACTGCACTGTAATGTTCTTTATGAAACCGCTCGGTTAATAAAGGAAGTTAGACTAATACAGCATCGAACATGACAGCGCATTACAGGCCCTTTATGGAACCATTGGGCTAATGAAGGAAGTTAGACTCATAGATCATACAGCATTACAGTGCAGTACAGGCCCTTTACGGAACCCCTCGGCCAATACAAGAAGTTAGACTAATACAAAGTAGCACTTTACAGCACATTACAGGCCCTTTATGGAATTGCTCAGCTAATAACGTAGGTTAGACTCATCCAACACAGAAAATTACAATGCAGTACAGTCCCTTTATGGAACCGCTAGACTCATAAAAGTCATTAGACTAACACAAACTAGAATATGACAGCGCAATACAGGACCTTTATGGAACTGTTCAGTTAATAATGAGAGTTCCACTCATAGAACATAGAACATTGCAGAACAGTACAGACCCTTTATGGAATCGCTCGGCTATTAGAGTAAGATAAACTAATACAACACAGAATATGACAGTACAGGTCCTTAGAAAATAGAACATAGAACAATACAGCGCAGAACAGGCCCCTTCAGCCCTCAATGTTATGCCGACCTGTGAACTATTCTCAGCTCGTCCTCCTACACAATTCCATCATCATCCATGTACTTACCTAAGGATTGTTTAAATCTCCCTAATGTGGCTGACTTGACTACATTAGCAGGTAGTGCATTCCACGCCCTTACCACTCTCTGTGTAAAGAACCTGCCTCTGACATCTGTCTTCAGTCTATCACCACTCAATTTATAGGTATGCTCCCTCGTACACGCTGACATCATCATCCGAGGAAAAATACTTTCACTGTCTATCCGATCTAATCCTCTGATCATCTTGCATGTCTTTATCAAATCCCCTCTTAGCCTTCTTCTTGTCAATGAGAACAGCCTTTCCTCATAAGACCTCCCATCCAGACCAGGCAACATCCTGGTAAATCTCCTTTGCACCTTTTCCAATGTGCCCATATCCTTCCCGAAATATGGGGACCAGAACTGTACACAATATTCCAAGTGTGGGCGCACCAGCGTTTTGTATAGTTGCATCATGATATTACAGCTCTGGAACTCAATCCCTTTACCAATAAAACCTA
>NW_025169429.1:0-1746 GCF_004010195.1 Chiloscyllium plagiosum | reverse complement strand
ACAACCGTGAAGAAGCTTGACACAAAGCTGCCTGCCTGTTTGGCACCATATCCACAAACATTCAGTCCCTCCAACACCAGCATTCAGTAGCAATGGTTATTACTGTCTGCAATGTGGACTTCAGAAATTAACCAAAGGTTCCAAGACTGCACCTTCTGTACACGCAACCACTTCCATCTAGAAAAACAAGGGGAGCAGGTACTTGGGAACACAACCACCTGCAAGTCCCCTTCAAGCCACTCACCATTACGATGAGAGATATATCTCCATTCCCTCACATCGTTGGATCAAAACATTGAAATTCCCTCTCTCCTGGCATTATGGGTCAACCCATAGTAAGTGGACTGCAGAAATTCAAGAAGGCAGCTCACCACAAACTTCTCAAGGGCAAATAGGGATGGACTATCAATTCTGGCCAGCCAGCGACGGCCAAGTCCCATAAATGAATAAACAATAAATCACCATTGTATGAAATGAATTGAGTATTGACAACATAGAGAGGAATTATAATTTTTTTCACACAAATACACACAAAAAGTCTCAAGTGCACAGCACTGAACGTGAATATTTTCTCTCGCATGGCCACTCTTCAGTTTTACATTGAGAGAACTGAAAAAGCTTTGTTCACAACACTCCCACTCGGTGAAGGTCTGTGCGCCAACTGGGGGCATGTTAAATGAATCATTAATGGCCTCAGTAGAATCTGCCAAGCGAACCCTGGCAACATTTTGTACACTCCGCCTCCCAAAGCCTTTTCTACTCGTTTGTTTGGATTTCCAGTTCCAGAAATGATCGCGACCGTAGACAGGAGTCTGTTCCAGTATGCAGTTGGGATACGCTGCTGTTAGCTGTTTGATCTTTTTAAGGTGGGACATCCTGAGTCTGCAGGCGTGCCTCTAGCATTCAGGATGTGGTATCCCACACAATGCAGGATCCATCTACTTCTGATAAAATGCTAGCATTGGTGGGAACAGACTCCACATTGGCCAACTGAGTGGCCATCCTTTCCCTGTTTTGAAATCAATAAAATACCATTTAGATGGAAAGATAAGAGGTACTGCAACTCCTTCCTTCTCTTAGGTGAAAATGTGGAGTGCAGTTGCCGGATATTGGAGTCATGATTAGAGTGATTCTGGAAAAACAACGCAGATCAGGCGGCATCTGATGAACAGCCTTGACCATTCCTGATGAAGGGCTCTTGCCAAAGCTTCGATTTTCCGGCTCCTCCGATGTTACCTTACCTGGTGTACTTTTCCAGCACCACTCTAATCTTGACTCTTGCCTTCCCTTGAAATTTTACAACCTATTATCCACCTAATAATCTTGCAGCATGTCCCTACAGGTCTGATGTAACCCAGTCTGATTAGTTTAAACCTGCTTCCAATATACAACAACATGGAAGTGTGGCAAACTGGTCAGAATTAATAAAGTTCAACAAAAACAGTCTTGACTTACTCTGAAATTCAGAACTGTGACTTGGGCTGAGATCAATAAAAATGGAAGAAGTGCAGAAAGGGTCAAAGGGCATGTACTGCGCTGTAATGTTCCATGTTCTAGAAGCGATACCTGATCACCAAAATCAGCTGCCACGTTTTGAAAAAGATGCAAGAAGCCTCAATGAAGAGATAGTAGAGCTTTAACTTGAATCTATAACCCATTATTTCAACGGATTTTTGTCGTTACCTTCCAGAAGACATTTGTCCACAAGCGACGTAGGTTTGACAGAGAATCATTGGTTCGGATCAC
>NW_025169428.1:0-1746 GCF_004010195.1 Chiloscyllium plagiosum | reverse complement strand
TCAGTCTCCACGCTTTAACCTATGTTAAGGACAGTCAGATTTCTGCAATTGCCCGTAACAGTCCTCATCTTGTCCATGAACAACACTGATGAATGGGCATTTTGACTGAGGGGCCTTGATGTCGAGCCAGTTTGACCGTGTGTCCTGGCAAGCCCAATCAGCTGCATAGGATAGTAGGGAACTCAATAGATATTTCTTAAAATCTGGAAAATCAACCTCCCAACTCCTGTGGAAGCTGCAATTTGTCCAGCTGAGGAGGTCACCTATGATGCTAGATGAAAGATCCAAGCCAACTGTAAAACCTCTGTCGTGCTTACCTAGCCTGCATCAAACGGAGCATTTGTATGGGATGTAATAAGGGAGAAAGAACATTCATTTTGACCAGAGCTATTCTTCCCAACCAGTATATTGGAAGATCCTCCCGGCGCTGAAGGTCCTGTCTTATTTTCTCTAACAATTGCACAAAGTTAGCTATATATGATTGTTGGAAGGCCAGGATGATAAGAATGCCTAAATAGAAGAAACCGTCCTGTGACCACCTGAATGCGATATCAGTTCCATCCTCAATATCGGATATTTTCCTAAATCCCCCGACAGGCATGGCCTCAGACTTCATAAATTAATTTTATAACCCGAAAGCAAATCAAGCACATTAATCACTTGTATTAAATGGGGCACAGGTACCATCAGATCAGTTAAAAAGACAAGAAGGGCATCCCATAAAGGGAGCTCTTATGCCTTCCTGACCCTACCTCGAAGGTAATTGAGTTGTGGTCCCTCCGGATGGCCTCTGCCAACGGCTCAATCACCAATGTAAATAGTAATAGTGAAATGGGCACACTTGGAGACTGCCTCTAATGACACTAAAATTGTCAGACCGTATACCGTCAGTGAGAACGGCTGCTTTCTGTCACTGACCGGTCAAGGAGCCCTCCAAGTCCAAACCGCTAGAGGCCATAAAAGAGGTACGGACATTCCACCCAGTCAAACACTTTGACTGCATCCAGGAGACTAACAAACACGGAATCTATCCTTGTTGACATACCTGAATCATGTTAAATACTCTTCTAATATTATTAGTAAACCTATGACTCTTAATGCCACTGGCCTTGTCCCCCATGTACACTGCTGCATGTTCAGAAATCGCTATGTTCCCAATTCTGCAGAACAGCACCGAGTTCCAAAAGTTCGACGGGGCAAAAAACATGTCAATCCCAGTATAGCATTAGAACATAGAACATAGAACAGTACAGCACAGAACAGGCCCTTCAGCCCACGATGTTGTGCCGACCACTGATCCTCATGTATGCACCCTTAAATTTCTGTGACCATATGCATGTCCAGCAGTCTCTTAAATGTCCCCAATGACCATGCCTCCACAACGTCTGCTGGCAACGCATTCCATGCTCTCACAACTCTTTGTGTAAAGAACCTGCCTCTGACATCCCCTCTATACTTTCCTCCAACCATCTTAAAACTATGACTCCACGTGTTAGTCATGTTTGCACTGGGAAAGAATCTCTGGCTATCGACTCTATCTATGCCTCTCATTATCTTGTAAACCTCAGTTAGGTCTCCACTTCTCCTTTTCTCAAATGAAAAAAGTCCGAGCTCAGTCAACCTCTCCTCATAAGATAAGCCCTCCAGTCCAGACAGCATCCTGGTCAACCTCCTCTGAACCCTCTCCGAAGCATCCACATCTTTCTTACAATTGGGCGACCAGAACTGGACGCAGTATTCCAAATG
>NW_025169427.1:0-1746 GCF_004010195.1 Chiloscyllium plagiosum | reverse complement strand
AGGGTATCCGCTAACTGAACCTCAACTCCTTCATCTTTCTCCTTACGTTTCGCTTCATGATGTGACTTATGCTTGTGGGATCTGGTTACCACACAGTCTGGAAAAATACCAGGATATTTGCTTTAACTCCTCAGTTCCTTGGTCCTCCTTGGACTTCTCCACAACAAGGGGTGCCACTCCCACCTTGGATCCTACCAAATCATTCCCAAGAACAAACTGAATTCCTGGAACGGACACTCTGTCAACCATTCCCACTGTAACTTCCCCAGTCTTGAGTTGGCATTCCATCCTGATCTTACATAAGGGAACGTTAAATTCTTTATAGAAATCAGGCACTAATTCCACACCGAGCCCCTGCCGATGCTATACACTCTCCTGCAGCGACTCAGTTCTTTCCTACTTTCACAAATGTCACTGGCTTAGCTTCTTTTGCTACATCTTTTCCCATAGTGCCTTTCTTTAACGACCAGCACTGTGATTTTATGTGTCCCACTTTACCACAGTGGAAACACCTGAGGCATTTCACCTCCTTTCCACCCTCTTGGGCTTCTTTTCCAACCTGCGGTAAACACTTACCGGTGCTCTCTACTCTTTGTTTCGTAGTGTAAGATCACCCATTCTCCCAACTTCTGTCCCTCACAGGACAAAATTCTGGCCAGAAGCTTGTCTTATGCACCAATATGTATTTATCTGCTAATTCTGTTGCCCTTCTCACTTCCTGAACTTTCTGTTCGTCCGCTTGAATTCTTACCATCTCTGGAAGCGAGTTTTTAAACTCCCTCCAGCAGAATAATCTCTCTCTTTCTCTCTCCCTTTGTTGATCTTCTAACTCCATTTTCCTCAATTATAATTTGAGTTTTTATACCTCTCTCTGACTCACAGCAGTGTTTGAGTAACTCCCTTACAATTTCAGCTTTACTTTTGTCCCTTCTTTAACCCAAATCTAACTTCTTCACTAACTCTAAAAGTATGGCCTTTTTCTTTCCTTCTAAATTTTCTTGGCAAATTTGAGAATCATCTTCAAACCCCAGAACCTCGTCAGCAACTTTAAGAGCCATTTCTCTCACTTTTAATTTAATCAATCACAAGTCACCTACGTTTTACTTAAAGATCTAGGACATTAGCGATTGTTACAGATTGTGATAGAAGCAATCATCCCAACACCCACAAATGAAGCTGTGTCAGAACATTATTTCAACGAGCCACCACACACTGCAGCACAGAGGAACTACATAGAGCAGAGGAAAATCACCTATACCGTGTATTCTAAAAGAAAGAGTACCCAATGAACACAGTCCGCCAATTTCTCAGCATCAAACCCAAATAAGCAGACAAAACACCTCCAGAAACCCTAGCCACTCTCCCCTACATTAAAGACAGCTCAGGAATGACTGCCAGAATACTCAGACCCCTTGGCATCATGGTAGCCCACAAACCCACCAACACACTAAAACAGCAGCTAATGAACTTGAAAGATCCTATACAGACAAGCAAAACTAATATCATTTACAAAATACAAGGACCGCAACAAACACTACATTGGACAAACAGGCAGAAAACTAGCCACTAGGATACCTGAACATCAACTAGCCACAAAACGACATGACCCTCTCTGACTAGGATCCTTACACGCAGATGAGGAAGGACATCTCTTCGACTGGGACAACACATCCATCCTAGGACAAGCCAAACAGAGACACGCATGATTTTTCTTAGAAGCCTGGCATTCCAACTGGAACTCTATCA
>NW_025169426.1:0-1746 GCF_004010195.1 Chiloscyllium plagiosum | reverse complement strand
GAATTGTAATCAAACACAATCTGTAACTTTTTTTGTGGGAATAATCCCTCAGTCTACCATTACCATCAAACCAATCTATGGTTCAGTGAGAGTGAAGGGAAACGTGCCAGCGTCAGGACCAAGTGTACCAAAACTTGATGACAAACCCTGCAAGCTACCACACTTAACTGCTTGCATTCCAAATTGCGGAAATAACATCTGAGATAGAGGGCGAAATGATTTAAAAAAGATCTGATCGAATTTTTGCATTCCTGCCACAACCAGTCAGAACTGAAGTTGAACTCTGAAACATCTGACGAGACAAAATGACTGCAAAAATATTATTTTTAATCAAAGAATTACTCTTGGGATTAGGATAGGTCTCATTTATTGTCCAGTGGGCAGTTAAAAGTCAACCACATTGCTGTGGGTCTGCAGTCACATGTGGGCCAGAGCAGGTATAGATGGAAGTTTCATTCCCTAAAGGACATTAATGAACCTGATGAGATTTTCCAAACATCGACAATGGATTCATGAGCATTATTAGACTCTTAATTTCAAACATTTATTGCATTTAAATTCCCCCATCTGCTGTGACAGGATTCGAAGTCATGTCATCATAACATTACCAGGACTGCTAGACTAACACCATTAAACCATTACTTTGGCATTCCCCTGAAGAATGGAACAGCCGTGTATATCGCTATAAAGAGAAGGATGTAATGTCTGCAGCATTCTCTGCCAGAGGTGTTACGTGACGACATAAACAGAATTACAGATCCCCGTCTTCAATGAATTCGATTGCTGCACATCAAGAAACAGCTGAATACAGTAGATACGACAAAGGAAATGGGCCCTGACACCGTTCCTGCAATAGACCTGAATACTTCTGCTGGACCATAAGCCGTGTCCATGGGGAAGCTGTTTGATTTCAGCTCCAACTTTGGAATCTCCCTGGCATTTTGGAAAATTTCTTAAAAATGGTCAGTCCCTTAAGAGGAGAATAATTAAAATCTGACTAATTGCCACTCCCTCATTTTCATCACGATAGTTAAACTTGTGGGGGTTCTTCTTCACAGAGCTTTCAAGCACCAAAGAAATAACGTGCCCAGTGTGGTTTACGATAGGGGCTGTCATGGAAATGTCACTGAATTTCTAATCCTGACCAGATTAATGTTGGCAGGTGGTGGATGTTAAAAATAATTTCAAATCTGATGCCATTAATATTGACCTTGACACCAATGTCGATGGTAAACATCAATTTCATTCCTCAATGTACTTTCATGAAGGAAATCTCCCCTGCTTTCCTGGTTCTGGCCTGAAAACAACCTCAGACACACAGACGTGTGATAAAAACTTCAATGGTCTGTGAAACGGCCAAGTAAGATATTCAACTGCATCAAACTGCCCCGATATCTTAAAAGATAAGCGCTGACAGAAGACCCAACACCAGACTTGGTATTGGAAAAGGGAACGAGAAACACAGTCCTGGACCTACTTCCAAACATCGGAAAGCTTCTGGCAACATTTAAATATTTTCCCCCAGACTGCACAGAAACATCCGGGAAGGTGGAGGCCATTCAATGCATTGAGCTGCCCCATTCCAGTTCATGGTCAATCAGCTTCTTCACTTTTCCCCAAACACTGTGCACTATAATCCTTTAACGTTATTAACTAGCGGAAAGATACAAAGTCGGAAATGCAGTCGGCCCTTTAGTCCGTCAATTTTACTTCCCCCTTCAATATAATGAGGGCTGATCCTTTATC
>NW_025169425.1:0-1746 GCF_004010195.1 Chiloscyllium plagiosum | reverse complement strand
GTGAATTGGCCATGCTAAATTGCTCATAGCGTTAGGTGCATCATTCAGAGGGAAATGGGTCTGGGTGGGTTGCTCTTCGGAGGGTCGGTGTGGACTGGTTGGGTCGAAGGACCTGTTTCCATACTGTAGGGAATCTAATCAAATTCCATCTTATTCTTTGGGATGGAGTCCAGGCTGTGTTGTGTTCGGGTACTTGGAAGCTTCCCAAACTTGCAATTGGCTCAGGAATCTCAGTCTGGTTGGCAAGCAGGAATTATTTCCAATTCATTGAGCAATAAGTAATGAAGACAAGGTGACGGGCTGTAGCAGGTTGAGTTAAATGAGTAAAATATTTAGCAATCATTATAAAATACTGTCCTGAATAGTCAAGGCGTTGTTTATAGTTGAACAGATAAAATGCTCGGATCACATCAATGACAAAAAAAGGACAAGTAATTCCTGGATTTTGTTCTTAATAAAATCCCAATGCTATGATCAAGAGGAGTTGATGGCCTCTTGGTGTTATCACAAGTTGATTAATCCAAAGACCCAGGTAAAGTCTGGGGACTTGTGTTTGAATCTCGATATGGCAAACGGTAGAACTTGAAGTTAACAATCACACAACACCAGGTTATAGTCCAACAGATTTAATTGGAAGCATTAGTTTTTGGAGCGCTGCTCCTTCTTTAGGTGGTTGTGGAGTACACGATTGTAAGACACAGAATTTATAGCAAAAGTTTACAGTGTGATGTAACTGAAATTATACCTTGATTGTTTGTTAAGACTCTCATTTGTTAGAATGACCATGTTCGCTTGACTTCTTTCATATGTAAATTGCAAAACGTTCTTTAAAAGTTATATTCCCAAGTGAACTTTAACAATTGGTGTCAGCCCAGATAATGTATTGAAGGTATTAGCCCCCTGTGAGCTGCTGCCTGTAATATAATGTTTAGACTGGTTATAATTTAAAAAATGAATTAACAGAATCTTACATGGATTCATGCAGTTTTTGAGCAAAGTACAATGTAACTCTGCAAGTACAAATTCACCCCACAAACGTATATGCGTGTGTGCGTGTGTGTGTGTGGGGAGTTGGTTGTGAGTGTCTGTGTGAGAGAGTGTATATGTGTGTGTGCGAGTGTAAAAGGGACGAAGTCCGTAAGAGAGAGAGAGTGTGTGTGTGTGTGTGTGTGTGTGTGTGTGTGTGTGTGTGTGTGTATATGCGTGTGTGTGTCTAGTGCAATGGGGTCACCTGTAGTGTGACATGAGTCCAAGGTCCCGGTTGAGGCCCTTCCTATGGGTACCAAACTTAGCTATCGGGCTCTGCTCGGCCACTTTTCACTGCTGCCTGTCCCGAAGTCTGCCTTGGAGAATGGTCACCCGAAGGTCCAAGATCGAATGTCCCGAACTGTTGAAGTGTTCTCCGATTGTGAGGGAACACTCCTGTCTGTTGATTGTTGTGCAGTGTCCATTCATCTGTTGTCATAGCCTTTGCTCAGTTTCCCCAATTTACCATGCTTCAGGGCATCCTTGCCTGCAGCGTATGAAATAGATAATGTTGGCCGAGTCACGAGTACCTATCGCATACATGGTGGGTGGTGTCCCCACGTGTAATGGTGGTATCAGTGTCCACACTCCGACACGTCTAGCAGCGTACACTGTGACAAGGTTGTATGGAGTTGTCCTGAAAACCAGGCAGTTTGCTGCAATCAATGATTCTATTTGAGGTTTAATGGTTGTTTAAAGGTGAGCAGTGGAGGTGTGGGG
>NW_025169424.1:0-1746 GCF_004010195.1 Chiloscyllium plagiosum | reverse complement strand
ACAGAAGTTAGGGTCATGCCACCCCATAAAATGGTTTGTACTAGCCTGGGTTGGGGGCAGTTGGGATCTGGTTTGATTTCTTCCATAATAAAATAAAGGGTAAGCAATCTTCTGCCTTTAAACGAAGTCATTCAGGTATGATCACACGACGAGAGCAGAAACAAGGAAATCACTACATTTTCAGTCATCTCTCCCACACTGTATAGTCAAGTATTGTGGTGCTGATAAACGCCTGCAGATCAGACAGCGTCTGAGGAGCTGGAGAGTTGATGTTTCGCGCATAAGCTCTTAATCAGGAATGTAGAGGATGGGAACAAGGAGCTAAGAGATAAATGGGAGGGGCTGAGTCCTGTGATATGGCAATGAGGAAGTCGAGAGATGTTCATAGATGTTGGTGGATAGTGGTGTCAGACTGGAGCGGAGGATGCAGTGGACAGGGGCAAAGGAAGTTGAAAAGCTCGGACAGTCCAAGTGAGCGAACACAAGAGGGAGGGTTGGATCCTGGATTAGGTGGTGTGAGTGGAAATGAGTAAACTGGTGAAATAGACATTGATTCACGTGTGTTTGGAGATTTGCAAGTGGAAGGAAAGTAGTTCTTCCTCCAGGTGACGACTCGTTAAGCTTTGGTGGTGGAGGAAGCAAAGGACTTGCATTTCCTTGGGAAGTGAGGGGAGTGAAGTGGTCAGACACAGGCGGTGAGGTGTACGCACTAAAGAAAACTGCAACTCTGTGGCAGAATACAGTAAAACCCTCTCCCTTTTCAACAAAGACTTGACACTCCTAGATGTCCTCCACCGGCAACCTTCAGGAACAACATCTTATCCTCTTCATTGGGACACTCAAAATATAAGAAATATTTTTATATAGATAGAAACATATAAAATTAAGTTTTTTTTTAAAAAAACCAACACTTTATGCCAGAACCAAACCTTCATCTTCACATCATCTTCTTGAAATGTATCAGTACCACCTATCTGCTGCACCCTCCCCTCTGATAAATCACCATATCCCAACACCTTCATCTCCAACATTCGCCTTTCTAGCTACCATCCTCCAACCAAATCTCCCTTCCAATTATCTATCCATCAGCCCCCTTACCCCCAAACATCGAGTGCCCTGCTCCACACATGCTGCCTGACATGTGTCCATTCCAAAGTCAGACTGTTTCACTCTGATCGCCTGCATCCTTACTGAATACTTTCTCCTCATCGATGTTTCGTCCAACAAGGACGTTTGTCATAGTAAGCAGCCATATTGCTTGAAGAAACGACTGTCAGGTATTAATGTTAAATCTTGAAATAATTCGGCCTTTAACATAAACAAGCTTCCAAAGAACCTTTAATCTCTCAGACTGCTGCATTATTCCACACCTGTCAGTTATTCTATTTTAAATTAGAGTCGTCACTCTTTTACGCCCTCATCAATGTTCCATGAACATGGACGACACCTCATCTATCATCTTAATCCGTCAAAGGATACATGTAGCAACACATGGAAACCACTATCATTTCTTGTGAGAGTGAAATAACGGGGGGTGTGGGTGGCAGTACGGGAGCTTGGTGTGCAGTGTGGTTCATTTTGTAAGTGAAAATCAAACAATATTTCCTTTCTCCAGTTGGAGCTTAACACCCCAACAGCCGTTTTTCATTCGAAGCCATCCTTACCAAATAAAGGACAGTCTGATGAAAGTCTCAGATTTGAGATGAATGGCACTGATTCATACATGACCAATTGGTACACCGCACC
>NW_025169423.1:0-1746 GCF_004010195.1 Chiloscyllium plagiosum | reverse complement strand
ACACATCCCGAGCATGTAAGAAACTTAAATATATACTCTGGTTAGTTGTAGGTTAGATTAGTAGATAGTTGAGTTATGGTTGTTTCTTTTTTCTTTTTATTCAGGTTTTTTTTTCGGGTTTTTTTGTTGTTTTGTTTTTTTTGTTAAATTTTGGCTACTGTATATTTGAGCTAATTGTATATCAATGTTTATATCTGAGAGTTTTGTTTATTTTTGTAAACTTGTAAAAATGTTAAATTTCTAATAAAAATATCTATATATATAAAAAAAGAATCTGACCCCGAGTCCAGGGCTGGATGCTGCATAATGCGTTGTTATATCTGACCCTGGATCCAGGGCTACATGCTACGTACTGTATTATAGAATCTGACCGTAAGTCCTGGAAGAGATGCTACTGACTGTATTACAGAATCTGACCCTGAGTCCCAGGCGAGATGCTACTTACTGTATTATAGAATCTGACCCTGAGTCACGGGCTAGATGCTACTTAATGTATTTATAGATTCTGACCCTGAGTCCCGGGCTAGATGCTACTTACTGTATTATAGAATCTGTAAATGGGTCCTGGGCAAGCTGCTGCTGACTGTATTACAGAATCAGACCCTGAGTCCTGGGCTTGATGCTACTCAATATATTGGAGAATCTGGCCCTGAGTCGTGGGCGAGATACTACATACTGTATTTTCCAATCTGACCCTGAGTCCCGGGCTGGATGCTACTTACTGTATTATAGAATCTGACCCTGAGTCCTGGGCAAGAGGCTACTGACTGTATTACAGAATCTGACCGTGTGTCCCGGGCTAGATGCTACTGACTGTATTATAGAATCTGACCCTGAGTCACGGGCTAGATGCTACAGACTGTATTATAGAATCTGACCGTGTGTCCCGGGCTAGATGCTACTGACTGTATTATAGAATCTGACCCTGAGTCACGGGCGAGATGCTACTTACTGTTTTATAGAATCTGTCCCTGGATCCTGGGCGAGCTGCTACTGACTGTATTACAGAATCTGACCCAGAGTCCCAGGCCAACTGCTCGTGACTTTATTATAGAATCTGACCCTGAGTCCCAGGCGAGAAGGGCATAAGGCCTTCCTGAAGAAGGGCTTATGCTCGAAACGTCGATTCTCCTGTTCCTTGGATGCTGCCTGACCTGCTGTGCTTTTCCAGCAACACATTTCCAGCTCCCAGGCTAGATGCTACTTACTGTATTGTAGAAACTGACCCTGAGTCCCGGACTAGATGCTACAGACTGTATTACAGAATCTGACCCTGAGTCCCAGGTTAGATGCGACTTACTGTATTATAGAATCTGACCCAGAATCCCGGGCTACATGCTAGTGACTGTATTATAGAATCCGACCCTGAGTCCTGGGTTGATGCTATAGACTGTATTATACAATCTCAGCCTATGTCCCGGGCTAGATGCTACTGATTGTATTATAGAATCTGACGCTGAGTCGTGGGCTAGATGTCACTTACTGTATTACAGAATCCGACCCGGAGACCTGGGCTGGATGCTACATACTGCATGGAAGATTCCAACCCTGAGTACAGTGCCAGATGCTTTGCGCTGTATCACTGAATCTGACCCTAACTCCCAGGCGAGATGAGACGTATTCTATTAAAGAATCTGACCCCGGGTCCAGGGCTGGATGCTGCATAATGCATTGTTAAATATGACCCTGGGTCCCGGGCTAGATGCTACTGATTGTATTATAGAATCTGACCGTAAATCCTGGAAG
>NW_025169422.1:0-1746 GCF_004010195.1 Chiloscyllium plagiosum | reverse complement strand
GTCAGTCTGTAGTGATGCAGGAAGAGTGAGGGGTTCAGGGTGATAATGACACAGTAAGTCTGAGAGAGAGGCTGCACGTGACGCCGTACATATGAGTGGGTCTGGGTGATAGGTAAGCAGTAAGTAAGAGGGTGTCAGGGTAATAGTGACGCAGTAAGTGTGGAAGGGCAGGGTGATAGTGGCGTAGTAACTGTGAGTGGGTCAGGGTGATAGTGACTCAATAAGTGTGATCGGGTCAGAGTGATAATGACACAGTAAGTGTGAGGGGTCAGGGTGATAATGACATAGTAAGTGTGAGGGGTTCAGGCTGATAGTGATGCAGTAAGTTTGACGGCGCCAGGGTGACGGTGATACAGTAAGTGTGAACGGACAGGGTGATAATGACATTGTAAGTGTGAGGGGGTCAGGCTGATAGTGACGCAGTAAGTGTGAGTTGTCAGAGTGATAGTGAAGGAATAAGTCTGAGGGGTCAGGGTGACAGTGATGCAGTGTGAGGGGTGAGGGTGATAGTAATGCAGTATGTGTGCGGGGTTCAGGGTTTCAGTGATGCTGTAAGTGTGATTGGGTCAGGGTGACAGTGAAGCAGTAAGTGTGAGGGGGTCAGCGTGGTCGTGACACAATAAGCGTGTGTGGGTCAGAGTGATAGTGACACAGTAAGGGTGAGGTGTCAGGGTGACAGTTACTCAGTAAGGGCGAGGGTGCTCAGTGTGATAGTGACACAGTCAGTGTAAGCTGTCAGGGTTATAGTGACACAGTCAGTGTGAGGGGGCACCGGGTGATAGTGACGCAGTAAGTATGAGTGGGGGACAGGGTGATAGTAACACAGTAAGTGTGATGGGGTCAGGGTGATAGTGACGCAGTAAGCGTGTGGGAGTCCAGATGGTAGTGACGCAGTAAGTGTGATTGGGTCAGGGTAACAGTGATGCAGTAAGTGTGAGGGATCAGAGTGACAATGACAGAGAACGTGTGAGGGGGTCAGGGTGTCAGTGACACAGTAAGTGTGACGGGGTCAGGGTGACAGTGATGCAGTCAGTGTGAGGCGGTCAGGATGATAATGACATAGTAAGTGTGAGGGGGCCAGGGTGATAGTGACGCAGTAAGTGTGAGGGGTCAGGCTGGTAGTGAGACAGTAAGCGTGTAGGGGTCAGAATAGTAGTGACGCAGCAAGTGTGAGGTGTCAGGGTGACAGTGATTCAGTAAGTGTGAGGGGGCTCTGGGTGATAGTGACACAGTCAGTGTAAGCTGTCAGTGTGACAGTCACACAGGCAGTGTGAGGGGTGCAGGGTTATAGTGACGCAGTCTGTGTGATGGGGGGTCAGGGTGATACTGACACAGTTAGTGTGACAGGGTCAGGGTGATAGTGACACAGTAAGTATGAGTGCTCAGTCTATAGTAATGCAGTAAGAGAGAGTGGGTCAGTGTGTCGGTGACACTCAGTGTGAGAGAGTGTGACTGGCAGTGACGCAGTAAGTGCGAGGGAGTCAGGGTGATAGTGACACAGTAAGTGTGAGGGGTCAGTGTGATAGTCACACTGTAAGTGTGAGGGGTCTGGCTGATAGTGATGCAGTAAGTGTGAGTGGTCAGTCGAGAGTGATGCAGTAAGTGAGAGGGTGTCACAATGACAGTGACACTGTAAGTGTGAGTGAGAGGGAATGGCAGTGACACAGTAAGTGTCAGGGGGTCAGCCTGATAGTGACACAGTTAGTGTGGGAGTTTTAGGGTGATAGTGTCACAGTAAGTGTGAGG
>NW_025169421.1:0-1746 GCF_004010195.1 Chiloscyllium plagiosum | reverse complement strand
AGTACAAGGTTACAGAGTGTTTTTCAATGTTTATATAATGTTTGAGTTTGCAGCGTGTTTTTGAATGTTTATATACTGTAGGAGATTACAGTGTGTTTTTGAATGTTTACATACTGTAGGAGGTTACAGAGTGTTTCTGAATGTTTATATTCTGTACGTGGTTACAGCGTGTTTTTGAATGTTTATATACAATAGGAGTTTACAGATTGTTTTTGAATGTTTACATACAGTAGTAGGTTACAGTTTGTTCTTGAATGTTTATATACTGTAGGAGTTTACAGCGTGTTTTTGAATGTTTATAAACTGTAGGAGGATACAGAGTGTTTCTGAATGTTTATATTCTGTACGTGGTTACAGCGTGTTTTTGAATGTTTATATACTGTAGGAGGTTACAGTGTGTTTTTGAATGTTTATATACTGTAGGAGGTTACAGTGTGTATTTGAATATTTATATACTGTCGGAGCTTACAGCCGGGTTTTTGAACGTTTATATACTGTAGGACATTCCAGCGTTTTTTTGAATGTTTACATACAGTAGTAGGTTACAGTGTGTTTTTGAATGTTTATATACTGTAGGAGGTTACTGTGTGCTTTTGAATGTTTATTTTCTGTTGGAGTTTACAGCGTATTTTTGTGTGTTTATATACTGTAGGAGGTTACAGCGTGTTTTTGAATGTTTATATACTGTAGGAGGTTACAGAGTATTTTTGAATGATCATATACTGTCGGAGATTACAGCGTGTATATGAATATTTATATACTGTGGGAGGTTACAGCATGTTTTTGAATGTTTATATACTGTAGGTGGTTACAGTGTGTTTTTATGTACTGTAGGAGTTTACAGAGTGTTTCTGAATGTTTATATACTGCAGGAGGATACAGAATGCTTTTGAATGTTTATATACTGTAGGAGGTTACAGTTGTGTTTTTGAATGTTTATATACTGTACGAGGTTACACTAAGTTTTTGAATGTTTTTATACAGTAAGACGTTACAGAGTGATTTTGAATGTTTATATACTGTAAGATGTTACAGAATGTTTTTGAATGTTAACATACTCTCGGAGGTTACAGTGTGTTTCTGAATGTTTCTATGCTGTAGGAGGTTACAGTGTGTTTTTATATGTTGATGTACTATTGGAGGTTACAGAGTGATTCTGAATGTTTCCATACAGTAGTAGGTTACAGTGTGTTTTTGAATGTTTGTATACTGTAGGAGGATGCAGCGTGTTTTTGAATGTTTTTATACTGTCGGAGTTTACAGCGTATTTTTGAATATTTATATACTGTAGTGGTTACAGAGTGTTTTTGAATCTTTATATACTGTCGGAGGTTACAGCGTATATTTGAATATTTATACACTGTAGGATGTTACAGCAGGTTTTTGAACATTCATATACTGTAGGACATTAAAGCGTGTTTTTGAATGTTTATTTACTGTAGGTGGTTACAGAGTGTTTTTGAATGTTTATATAATGTAGGAGATTACAGTGTGTTTTTGAATGTTTACATACTGTAGGGGGTTACAGAGTGTTTTTGAATGTTTATTTTCTCTTGGAGGTTACAGCGTATGTTTGAATGTTTATATACTGTAGGAGGTTACAGTGTGTTTTTGAACGTTTATATACTGTAGGAGGTTACAACATGTTTTTGAATTTTTTATACTGTAGGAATAAGAGTGCGTTTTTGAATGTATATATCCTGTCGGAGGTTGCAGCATGTTTTTGAATGTTTATATACTGGAGGT
>NW_025169420.1:0-1746 GCF_004010195.1 Chiloscyllium plagiosum | reverse complement strand
AGGGAGGTAAGAGTGTGTTCCTGGTGGAGGAGGGAGGTGAGAGTGTGTTCCTGAAGCAGCGAGGAGGGAGTGTGTTCCTGGTGGAGGTAGTTGGGAGTGTCTTCCTCGAGGAGGAGGGAAGTGAGAGTTTGTTCCTGTTGGAGGAAGGAGGTCAAGAGTGTGTTCCTGGAAGAGGAAGACGGTGAGAGTTTGTTCCTGGAGGAGGAGGAAGGTGAGAGTGTGTTCCTGGAGGAGGAGGGAGGTGGGAGTGTGTTCCTCTAGGAGGAGGAAGGTGAGAGTGTGTTCCTGGAGGAGGGAGGTGAGAGTGTGTTCCTGAAGGAGGAGCGAGGTGAGAGTGTGTTCCTGGAGGAGGTGGGAGGTGAGAGTGTGTTCCTGCAGGAGGGAGGTGAGAGTGTGTTCCTGGAGGAGGAGGCAGGTGAGAGTGAGTTCCTGGAGGAAGAGGAAGGTGAGAGTTTGTTCCTGGAGGAGGAGGGAGGTGAGAGTGTGTTCCTGGAGGAGGTGGGAGGTGGGAGTGTGTTCCTGGAGGAGGAGGAAGGTGAGAGTTTTTTGCTGTTGGAGGAGGGAGGTGAGTGTGTGTTACTGGAGGAGGAGGGAGGTGAGAGTGTGTTCCAGGAGGATGAGGGAGGTGAGAGTGTGTTCCTGGTGGAGGAGGGAAGTGAGAGTGTGATCCAGGAGGAGGAGGGAGGTGAGAGTGTGTTCCTGGAGGAGGAGGGAGGTGATAGTGTGTTCCTGGTGGAGGGAGGTGAGAGTGTGTTCCTGGTGGAGGAGGGAGGTGCGAGTGTGTTCCTGGAGGTGGAGGTAGGTGAGAGTGTGTTCCTGGAGGAGGAGGAGGTGAGAGTGTGTTCCTGGAGGAGGACGAAGGTGAGACTTTTTTCCTGGTGGAGGAGGCAGGTGAGTGTGTGTTCCTGGAGGAGGAGGGAGGTGAGAGTGTGTTCCAGGAGGAGGAGGTAGGTGAGAGTGTGTTCCTGGTGGAGGAGGGAGTTGCGAGTGTGTTTCAGGAGGAGGAGGGAGGTGCGAGTGTGTTCCTGGATGAGGAGGGAGGTGAGAGTGTTTTCCTGGTGGAGGAGGGAGGTGTGAGTGTGTTCCTGGAGGAGGAGGGAGGTGAGAGTGTGTTCCTGGTGGAGGAGGGAGATGGGAGGATGTTCATGGAGGAGGAGGAAGGTGAGAGTGTGTTCCTGGAGGAGGAGGGAGGTGAGAGTGTGTTCCTGGTGGAGGAGGGAAGTGATAGTGTGTTCCAGGAGGAGCAGGGATGTGAGAGTGTGTTCCTGGTGGTGAAGGGAGGTGCGAGTATGTTCCTGGAGGAGGGAGGTGAGAGTGTGTTCCTGGAGGAGGAGGAATGTGAGAGATTTTTCCTGGTGGAGATGGGAGGTGCGAGTGTGTTCCTGGAGGTGGAGGGAGGTAAGAGTGTGTTCCTGGAGGAGGAGGGAGGTGAGAGTGTGTTCTTGGAGGAGGAAGGTGAGAGTTTTTTGCTGTTGGAGGAGGGAGGTGAGTGTGTGTTACTGGAGGAGGAGGAAGGTGATAGTGTGTTCCTGGTGGAGGAGGGAGTTGCGAGTGTGTTCCAGGAGGAGGAGGTAGGTGCGAGTGTGTTCCTGGATGAGGAGGGAGGTGAGAGTGTGTTCCTGGTGGAGGAGGGAGGTGCGAGTGTGTTCCTGGTGGAGGAGGGAGGTAAGAGTGTGTTCCTGGTGGAGGGAGGTGAGAGTTTGTTCCTGGAGGAGGAGGGAGGTGACAGTGTGTTCCTGGTGGAGG
>NW_025169419.1:0-1746 GCF_004010195.1 Chiloscyllium plagiosum | reverse complement strand
TCCACGTTAAGACACAGACAGATTTGGAACTTCCCTTTCCCCACACGACTTGCTCCGTGGTTTCAGAGCTTCTCTTCTGTGCAGCCTCTGCTCCATTTGTTGTTCATGTTGCAGACACAGATGCTGTGACTGCAGTCCCCTGATCCACCCAGAGTTAATCAACAAATCCTCAGGTCTCCCTGAAAGTCTGAGAGAACTCACAGCACAATTTCCAGCAAACTATCCCCAGCACATCCACTAAATTTTCAATAACAGGAGAAGTGAAAAGCCCCTCAGCTACAAGTAAGATGCTTGCTCCATTACAATAATACTCGAGGGGCTTCCTCGTCTTACTGACTGCACGGTCAGCTGAGAGGGACAAACACAGACGTTCAGTGGGCAGGCACAGACCAAGTTTCAAATACTTAACCCAAAGCTACTGAGACCCCCTTGCCTAACATGGAGCATCACATGGGACACACCGGGAAGTGAACAACAGCCAGACGCACACCATTTCATTGCTTCTGAGCTTCACAATGCCAGCACTCGATGTACTTGGAACCAAAAATCAGGGAAAGATATAGAAAAAACAAACAATTAATTAACTGATAATGTGTTGTGAAAATACGAATAAGGAAGACAAGCGAGTGGGAGTAACTGGGATAATGGTGGATCTAATCACAAGAATACTGAGACCCCCTTGCCCAACATGGAGCATCACATGGGACACACCGGGAAGTGAACAACAGCCAGACTCACACCATTTCATTGCTTCTAATCACAAGAATGAGAACATTCAATAAAAACATTGCAAGATCAGTTGAAATGGTTTGTTCCATGAAATTCTGAATTTGCCTCACAGAATCAGCCCAGACACCACAAACTGGTACAAGGTACCAGCCAGAATGGAAAGCTGTGCAGACCATGCTAGTGGACTACTCCATAAACTGGAGTATCTGCCCAGCATGGGGGGCATTGCAAACATTTGTCAGTAAATTGCTAGTATACCTGCACGACAGAATTGTCTTGCACGCAAAGATTTCTAACCCAAACAGTGAGTATCAGTAAATGGGCTTCCACAAATGTATGGCTCTGCATCTCCACCGCACCAGTATAAGCCAAGAGATTATCTGTGTTTGTGTGTGCGCGCACATGTGCGTTCGTGGCAGTGGATATGAAAATCGTTGTTTGAGAGAGAACACACATGGAGAAATCAGTACAACTGGCAGGTGTTTGGGTAATCAATATAGAGAGACACAAGACCGTGTCATCGACAGAGGTGACAACGTACTTGAGAAAATTAAAGTGAATGCATTGTCAGACCGAACAACAATATCACCCAATCCACACAGGAATCAATAGAATTTTTGTCTGAGTTCAGATTCAAGCCATGGAGTATCGACTCAGATTTGCTTCGGCAGGTTTGAAGCTGGGAGAGTCAGCAGCAAATTATTGGCTTCATTAAGACTGCATTTCATAGCTCAAGGTTCAAATAGCAGATGGGAGGAGCCAGTGAAGCATATTCTTGAGGTGTCACTAGTTACCATTAAGAATGGTCAGGTTTATGGTGTCAGGAATCAGCTGGTGGCCAAAGGGATCACCAGAGCTGTGACTCAACCGTTTCAGCCACAGATATTGGCCAAGGATGGGATGGAATCAGAGGAAGGAAATAGAGTTTGTAACCAGAACAGAAGACAGTGACCTCCAGGCTTTCGATATTTAAATCGCAAGGGGAGTGATACAATGAATCCTGTTTCATACCTGAAA
>NW_025169418.1:0-1746 GCF_004010195.1 Chiloscyllium plagiosum | reverse complement strand
AAACTCAGTATTCTGTTGTACTGGAACTATAGTTAGGACAGGAGAGGGTGTTAAAGAGGAGGTGGTGTTGCATTATTAATTAAGGAACAGTTACTGCAGTAAAGAGGGACGATATCTTGGACGTGTCTTCAAACGAGGCATTATGGGTCGAGGTGTGAGGTTCCAAACGATGACAGGCACACTGCTGAGGATATTTTATGGAGTCCCAGAAAGATGAAAATGCAGGAGCAAATATAAAACCAATGCACTGAGATGTGTAAAAACCAATTCACTGAGGTGTGAAGGACACCAGGCTGGAGATGTTACAGAGATAGGAAAGCAAAGCTGGAGATGTTACAGGTAGAGAGGAACGCAAGGCTGGAGATGCTACAGAGAGAGGAAAACAAGGCAGGAGGTGTTACAGAGAGATAGGAAAGCAAAGCTGGAGATATTACAGGGAGAGAGGAAAGCAATGTTTGAGATGTTACAGGGAGAGAGGAAAGTAAGGCTGGTGATATTACAGAGAAAAGGAAAGCAAGGCTGGAGATGTTACAGAGAGAGGAAAGCAAGGCTGGAGGTGGTCGAGAGATAGAGCGGCCTGTGCATGCTAGAACATGTTATTGAGATATTTTATAATTCATTCAAAAGATATGGGAAGAGGTGTAGCAGCTGGATATTAGAGAGATAGGGAGGGGTGCAGGGGCTGGTGGAATTTACAGTGAGGCGTGGAGCTGGAGTATGAGATAAAGTTTGTAGTGATACGGAGGGTTACTGAGATACAAATGGATGTAGCGGCTGGAGGAGATGACAAGGAAAGATACAGAGATACACGTAGATATTTTAAAAACGGAATTATGCAATGTCTTAATAGAGAAAATATTGTAGAAATCTGTGGAATAGACAAGGCACTTGGAGGAACTGAAGGAGTGAGACCTTGGACTGTCCAATCACATGAGTCATAGAGTGAGTGTCATACAGTACAGAAGAGGCCATTCGATTGATAGTGACAAAAATTAAAAGCAGTGCAGACACTGGAAATCCCTCCTTCCTAATGTCTGGGGACTAGGGCGAGATGTGGGAAAGGCATTCAACGGACTCCTCAAGCAACAATGTGACATAACGAAACCTCATGGTGTCAGATCAAACACTGAAATGGAAACCTCCAGATGACTCCACTGCCTGAGCTGGTGGATCAGTGTCCCACTACATTGAACAATACTTGGAGAACGCACTGACAGAGTGAATGAGCTGGGGAATGTATACTGGGTGGGCCATTTCAAACCCCACCAGCAAGAGGGGCTCAGCAGCAGCATTGCTGATCGAGATGGTCGGGTCCAAAAGGACATTGCTGCTGGACTGGGGCTGCACCGAATCGGGAGGGAACGACTGACAGGCAGAAACATGCTTGACCTCATCCGCACCAAGCTACCGGCTGCAGACACATTGATTGAGGACCATATTGGGAATGGTGACAGGGCAGACAGTATTTCTACAGAGAAAGTCCCACTTTTACATTGTCAATAGTGTGTGTGCGTGTGTGTGTACACACATGCATGAGTGCAGATGTGAGAAATATTATCACCATGCTAAATGGTAAAGATTTCAAAGAGATCTAGAACACAGCACTGGCCTGTGTGAGGTGAGTCTGGTCATTACCAACAGCAGCAGAATTGTACTCTAAAACAATTTTCACTGTCACTGCCTGGCATATGCCCCACTTTACCCTGACCATCAGACCAGGGGTTAAACCCTTGTTCTATGAGAAAC
>NW_025169417.1:0-1746 GCF_004010195.1 Chiloscyllium plagiosum | reverse complement strand
GTCAGTGATCCACCTCACTGAGTTTCTCTGGCGTAGTATCTCAGTATTGAAGGGGTACTCAGTTCCTGCTGCTGTTCACCCAGTCTGTTTAAATTAAATCACCTTCTCACTGTAGAGAAAATAAAATCACTTGGCCTTTTGGACTCTGTTTAACTGTCAGCAACTCAGCTCTGTGATATTATTGGCGATAAATGCTCTGGGACCACAGCCAGTATCTGCACAGTGCTCAAACGGTATGGCAATAGATAAAGACCTTGCCGTGCGTGAGAATTTCTAAATAAAACTTCCATTTTCTGTACGTTCCTGTCTGTCTCCCCTCATGCTGTCTTCTGATCTATCCAACGTACCCTCGTTTAACATCCCTGTTTCCAAATTGTGCAGTTGTACAGCTTGATGTTGTGGCCATTTTGGAGAAATAGATAGAGCAGGGACAGGACTGATCGTTGGAGGGTCCGGGGTTTAGATGCTTCAATAAGAACAAGGAAGGTACTAAAAGTGGGGCGGGGTGGGGGTTGGAGTGGGGGAGGGTGGGGTGGCATTGAAAATCAAAGACAGCATTACGTTGGTAGAAACTTTACCCTCAGGTCAGGTGAGGTAGATGCTTGATAAGGACTTGCCTACTGAGATAGTATGGGAAGAGGTTGGAAACAAAAACGGAGAGGACATCCTGTTGAAAGTTCTCTATTGCCGTCTGAAAAGTTCCAGAGATGTAGAGGAAAGGATTACAAAGATGATGCTGGATAGGAGCAAAAATAACACAGTAGTTGTTATGGAAGAATTTAACTTTCCAAATATTGACTGGAAATGCTGCAGTTCAATTATTTTATAGGGGTCAGTTTTTGTCCAATGCTTGCAGAATGGTTTCCTGACACAGTATGTAGGTAGGCCAACAAGGGCCGAGGCCAAATTGGATTTGGTACTGAGTAATGAACCAGACCAGGTGTTAGATTTGGAGGTAGGTGAACACTTTGCTGATAGCGACCACAATTCAGTTATGTTTACATTAGCGATGGAAAGGGAAAGGTGTATACCGCAGGACAAGAGTTATAGCTGGGGGAAAGGCAATTATGATGCGATTAGGAAAGGTTTTAGGATGCATCGGATGGGGAAGGAAGCTGCAGAGGATGGGTACAATTTAAGTGCGGAGCGTTTTCAAACAACAGCTACTGTGTGTCCTTGATAAGTTTATACATGTCAGGAAAGGAGGAAGTGGTCGAGTGAGGATGTTGTGGTTTACTGAAGAAGTTGAATCTCTTGTCAAGAGGAAGAAGGGGGTTTATGTAAAGATGAAACGTGAAGGCTCAGTGCGGATGCTTGAGAGTTACAAGTTAGTCTGGAATTACTTTAAAAAAGAGCTAAGAATAGCCAGGAGAGAACACGAGAAGTCTTTGGCAAGTTGGATCGTGGAAAACCCTCAAGCTTTCTATCAGTATGTCACGAATAAAAGAATGACCAAATGAAGATTAATGGCAACCAAGGACAGTAGTGTTAAGTTTTGCGTCGAGTCTGAGGAGATAGGACAGACTGTAAATTAATATTTGAATCAGTATTCACAATGGAAAAAGAAAATGCTGTCAAGGCCAATACTGAGATACAAGCTATTAGACTGGACAGGTTTGAAGTTCGTAACGTGGAGATGTTAGCAGTTCTGGAGAGTGTGATAAGTCTCCTGGGCTAGATGGGATTTACCATAGGATTCTCTGAGAAGCTAGGGAGGAGGTTATGCAACCATTTGTTCGGACTTTT
>NW_025169416.1:0-1746 GCF_004010195.1 Chiloscyllium plagiosum | reverse complement strand
TGAATGGCCTAGTCCTCGTCTTGTGAAGTTGGTCCGAACTATCTAGAAATAGCATCACAGAGCACAGAAACATACCCTTCGGTCTATGCTGACCAGATATCCTAAATTAATCTAGTGACCTATTTGCCAGTATTTGGCCCCTTATCCCTCTGAATCTGTCCTATTCATATCCACATCCAGATGCATTTTAAATATTATCATTGTACTAGCCTCCACCACTTCATCTGGCTGACACGCACCAGCGTCTGTGCAAAAAGGTTGCCCCTCAGAAATCTTTCCCCTCTCACCCTAAACCCATGCCCTCCACTTCTGGACTCGGGGTAAACCTGGGGAAAAAGACATACCAAAGTTGAGCAGCCAGACAGAATGCAAAAGTAATACAATGTCGAATCACAGGGAAAAACAAATTGTGGCTCTACCCCTTTTTTCCTATTGGCATTTGGACTCTTAACATCTGACCGAAACACCAGCATTGAAAAGTGTAGTGCTGGAAAAAGACAGCAGGCCGGGCAGCATCCGAGGAGCAGGAGAATCGACGTTTCGGGCATAAGCCCTTCTTCAGGAATCTTATGCCCGAAACGTCGATTCTCCTGCTCCTCGGATGCTGCCTGGCCTGCTGTCTTTTTCCAGCACCACACTTTTCAACTCTGGTCTCCAGCATCTGCAGTCCTCACTTTCTCGAAGAAACACCAGCATCCCCAGTGAACATACTGCGCATGTTATCCGGTGTCAGCAACGCAGCGCACATGCCCACCGGTGTCAGCAAAACTCTGGGCTTGCTCATTGCTTTCCGCAAAAAAAAGGCGCGCGACCTTTTTTTGATGGCCCAATAGGGAACCACGGAGGACCGGAAGGAGACTGGTCCTCCTGCCAATCAGAGCCACCCCATTGTCTGGATGCGGAAGTTGGACCATGAGTTTCTGAAGATGCTACTCTTGCTCCTCTCTTTCTGAATCAACATTGAGCTTCACCCAGACTGCAAACTCCTTCCTCTGTCTGAGATCTGTCAGTACGGCACTTTTTTTTCTCGCCTCCTTTTCCATTTCTATTTCTTTCTGGAGTTCAATTGTTGACTTGCAGCAACTGAAAGGAAATGGGGTGAACCCAGGGAGGGAACAGACTCTGGAAACGTGGTCCAGGTGTGTGTCTCAATTGGCAAAATAGACAGGCAGGAGGCTGGAAGGACACAGCAAACCAGGCGGCATCAGGAAGTGGAGAAGTCGATGTTTCGGGTGTAACCCTTCCTCAGGACTGGGGATGGGGCTGGGGCTAAAATGGGGATAGGTGAAGATAGGGAGAGGGTACGGCCTGATCAGGTTGGTGGCAGGAAGGAGTGGTAGTGAGGGGCACGGGGCTGAGAAGGGAGTCGGGGGATGGAAAGGGAAATTACTTGAAATTGGAGAACTCGATGTTGGGTCCTGCAGGCTGTAGTCTGCCCGGGCGGACGATGGGGTGTTGTTCCCCCAATTTGCAGTTTGGTTCATTGTGGCAATAGAGGAAGGCTATGATGTTCTTGTCAGAAAGGGAGTGGGAAGGGGAATTAAAATCGATGGTGACTGGGAGGTCTGGTCAGCCTCTGTGGACCCAGCTGCAATGCTCGCCAATCCGTTCCCCAAGTTTACGCTCAGTCTCCCCGAAGTAGAGATGACCACAATTTGCAAACACGTGGCAAATGCAGTCCCACAATGTGAAGTTTTAGCCTTTGCTATGGAAAAAAAAAAGCAGAAAGACAGTGTATTATTTAAA
>NW_025169415.1:0-1745 GCF_004010195.1 Chiloscyllium plagiosum | reverse complement strand
TAGCCTGAGATTGAATTTAAGAGCCGCAAGGTTTTGCTGCAGCGCCAAAAAACTCTGGTGGGACTACACTTAGAATATTGCGTTCTGTTCTAATCGCCTCATTACTAGAAAGACGTTGACGCTTCGAAGGGGGAGCCGAGGAGATTTACCAAGATGCTGCCTAAACTAGAGGAATGTCTTACAAAGTAAAGTTGAGAGAGCTCGGGCTTTTCTCCTTGGAACAATGAAGAATGGGACGTGACTTGATAGAGGTGTACAAGATGATGAGAGGCATAGATAGAATGGGTAGTCAGAGACTTTCTCGCAGGGTGGAAATGGATATCTCGAGCGGGCATAATTTTAAGGTGATTTGCAGAAGGTTTGGGGAGATGTCAGAGGTAGGTTCTTTACTCAGAGAGTGGTGGGTGCTTGGAATGCACTGCCAGCGGTAGTCGAGTTAGCTGCATTTGGGATATTTAAGTGACCAATGGATAAGCGCATGAATGATAGTACAATGAAGGGTATGCCAGTTAGTCTGATCTTCAAGTAGGATAAAAGTTGGGCAGGAAGTCAAGGGTCAAAGGGTCTGCAATGTGCTGTACTGTTCTGTGTTTTATGTTTCATGCAGCCTGTGGATTCTTATCAGTTGCTGAATGTGAGGGAGTGATGTATGTGAAATCAGGAAGCTAGGGAGCGTCGTTAGCCCAGATCTTCCAGTTATGTTGTTCATTGTTACATTCATCTGAATGCCATTACAGTATATGTAGTGTCCTACACCAGGCAGGCTCCTCCAAGTTCAGTTATTAACGTGATTCTTGACTTGTCATTTGCTGCTGTTTTCTTCAGGTACAATCTGTTGAGTGACCCATATATTGATTAGATGTTTGCTAAGTTGCATGAATTGGGTAAAAAATAAGACATCAACTATAATTATTCAACTGAGCTATAATCTCTGAAAACTATTAGGTCGATTCTATATTTATGGAACTATAATATAAACTCCTGTCAAGATTTTCTAACACAGAAATAAAGAATGCACATTTTATTTTCTGTGGAACAAACAACATGGATGTAACTCTTTTGGCGATCAGAATTACACACACAATGTCAGGATTCAAAACAATGCATTGTCACTCCAACACTTTGAAAGTGGTTGGCTTCTGAATGATCAAATGTTCAGGGTGAGCAAACGATTGAACAATCAAATAGAATTAGCGTTCTTACATATTTACACATAACCAATCAGTTTAATTTCTCACTGAAATGTACAAGCTTCAGCTATTTGCCAGCGAATTAGAAATGGCAATAGTTCAACATGCTCTGTGAATATTAAACTAAATAAATGATTTGTGCTATCAAATTTTAGTGAACAATAATTTGAAAACGTTTAACTTTTAGAAAGAATGTTATTTAATTTGAAATGCAGACAGTGAACAAAAACGATGAACATATTATCGTGTGAGTGAAAAATCAAACCTTTTCAAAGAGATTTGTGCCAAAGCAATTACAGATTTGTTTGAGTAATTGGAATACAACATTTAAAATATTCATATTCTGAGCAATAATTAGACTATATAGTGAAGCTAGCCTTGCAATAGTTACATTTTAAATGCTTATGCTGCACTAAACAATCAGATATTCATGAACATTTAGAATGGGAAATAATCGGATCCTGACTTTTATTCGTATCAGACACATGATAGAGTGCAAAACTTTAAAGTACAGGAGGAGGCATTGGCCACTGTGTGTGCATCAGCTCCAGGAAT
>NW_025169414.1:0-1745 GCF_004010195.1 Chiloscyllium plagiosum | reverse complement strand
TGGTCTCCAGCATTGGCAGTCCTCACTTTCTCCTAGGAGCTACAAAGAGGTAGTCACACCTCAGATACAGGAAAGTTCGATAGGTTTACAGTCAGGGGACAGAAAGGGAACCAGCAGACATTGGGAACCGACAGCAGTGATCCTCAGTGATCCTCCCTCAATAGGAAGTATACCATTTTGGATACTGCTGGGGGAGGTGACTTACCTGGTAAACCACGTTTACCAGGTAAGTAAACGTCTCTGTCCCTGTTGCTCAGGAGGGAAGAGGAAAGAGGAGTAGAGCATTAGTCATTGGGGACTCCACAGTTAGGGGGACAGATAGGAGATTCTGTGGGAATGAGAGAGACTCACGGTTGGTATGTTGTCTCCCAGGTACCAGGTTTCGTGATGTATCTGATCATGTTTTCAATATCCTTAAGGGGGAGGGGAAGCAACCCCAAGTCATGGTCCACATAGGCACCAATGATATAGGCAGGAAAAGGGATAGGGATGGAAGGCAGAAATTCAGGCAGCTAGGATGGAAGCTTAGAGCTGGAACAAACAGAGTTGTTATCTCTGGTTTGTTAGCCATGCCATGTACTAGCAAGGCAAGAAATACGGAGAGAGAGCAGTTGAACACGTGGCTACAGGAATGGTACAGGAGAGAGGGATTCAAATGCCTGGATAATTGGGGCTCATTCTGCGGTAGAGGGGACTTTTACAAATGGGACGTCCAAACCTGAACCAGAGGAGTTCCAATATCCTTCAGGGAAATTTGATAATGCTCTTCAGGGGGGTTTACACAATTCAGTAGGGAGGTGGGAACCTGAATTATAGCTCCAGGAGATTGAGAGTAGTGAGGTCATAAGTAAGGCTTCAAGGTCATTGGAGCGTACTGGCAGGCAGGAAGGTGGCTTCAAGTGTGTCTACTTTAATGCCAGAAGTATCCGGAATAAGGTGGGTGAACTTGCAGCATGGGTTGGTATCTATGGCTTCGATGTTGTGGCCAACTTAGAGACATGGATAGAGTGGAGTCAGGAATGGTTATTGAAGGTTCCGGTGTTTAGGTGTTTCAGTCAGAACAGAGAAGGTAGTAAAAGGGGGAGAGGTGTGGCATTGTTAGTCAAGGACAGTATTATGATGATAGAAAGGACGTTTGATGAGGACATGTCTACTGAGGTATTATGGGCTGAGGTTAGAAACAGGAAAGGAGCGGTCACCTTGTTGGGAGTTTTGAAGGTAAATCCACCTTTGATATGTGGAAGGCATTTAAAGAGAGATTGATTGGACTGAAAATGAGGGATAGAAATGGCAAGATTAGGGAACCATGGATACCGTGGAAAACAGGTGAAATTGTGAGATGACCTAAGACGTAAAAGGAAACATACATAAGGTCTAGGCAACTGAAGACAGAATTGGAAGAACATTGGGAATGTAGGACCAATCTGAAACGAGGATTTAAGAAGGCTAAAAGACATCACGAGATATCTTTAGCAAACAGGGTTAAGGAAACACCGAAAGCCATTTATTCATCTATAATATGGGCGGCTCGGTGGCACAGTGGTTAGAACTGCTGCCTCACAACGCCAGAGACCTAGGTTAAATTTCCGCCTCAGGCAACGCTCTGTATGGAGTTTGTACATTCTCCCCACCTCATTACTGAAGTCCAGATAGATCACATCTACTGCTCTGCCCTCATCAATCCTCTTTGTTACTTCCTCAAAAAACTCAAGCAAGTTTGTGAGACATGATTTCCCATGCACAAA
>NW_025169413.1:0-1745 GCF_004010195.1 Chiloscyllium plagiosum | reverse complement strand
GAGTTGTCTATTTTGGATGGAAGGATAAAACAATGGTTAACAATTTAAGTGGAGAGAGATTGCAGAACTCTGTGATACAGACGGTATTCATGATCCTGGTACACGAATCATATGTAGTTAGTCTGCACTTGCTGTAAGTGATTTGAAAGCTAAGTGGAATAATTTTATTTCTGGCAAAGGGTACCAGGTTTAATCAGGAATGTTTTCCTGCATCTGTACCGGTAAAAGAGAGGAGTGCAGATGCTGGAGATCAGAGTCGAACAGTGTGAGGCTTGAAAAGCACAGACAATCAGGCAGCATCCGAGGAGCAGGAAAATTGGCGTCACGGGTATAAGTCCTTCATCAGGAATATGCCTGTAACATCGAGACTCCTGTTCGTTGGGTGTGCCTGACCTGTTGTGGTTTTCCAGCTTCACATTTTACGAGTCTACGTCTGTAGAGGGCATTGCTAAGACCACATCTGGCACATTATGTGCAGTTTTGATCCCTTAACCTAAAAACAAAGTTTTAGAAGCTTATCAATGATGTTTTTTCACACTTTCCTGGAATGAAGGCCTTTTGTTCTGAAACATCATCAGTTTGGGACTTAGATGAGAAATCCTTTTGAAGCATATACAACTTTGAGAAAAGTCAGCTGGATGCATATTTTCTCTTCTCAGGGAGACAAAAACTATCGAATACATATTAAGAATAAAGTGTATTATTTTAGCACAGTTATTATAAAGACATCAAACGATTTTTAAAAGTTAAGCATATACATACAAATGATCGCTGGGACCAAGTCCAGCGAGGGAAGGGATCCAATTGGATCGGTGCAGTGATCAAGTGTATTTAGTGCAGGGATCAAGTGCAATGACTGGGGAGATCGAGCTCAATTATCACGGAGATCAAGTAGAGCGAGTGAATGGATCCAGTCGGACCAGTGCAGTGATCCAGTGGATTTAGCGCAGTGATTCAGTAGGATGACTGGAGGTATCGAGTTCAATGATCACTGGGATCAAGTCCAGCGAGGGAAGGGATCCAGTTGGACCGGTGCAGTGATCAAGTGGATCTAGCACTGGGGATCTAGTATGATGACTGGGGGATCGAGTTCGATGATCGCTGGGATCAAGTCCAGCTTCCTCATTTCCGCTCCCCCCAATATGACCCCACCCAATCTTTATAATATGGCATTTCCATGACTGATGCGCCGAGCCTGCACATCCCTGGACATTATGGGTAATTTAGCGTGGCCAATCCACCTAACCTGTGCATCTTGGGACTGTGGGAGGAAATTGAAGACAGTAATTGAACACAAATCTCTGGCACTGTGAGGCAGCATTGCCAACCATTGAGCTACCCAGTGTGGGCAACACAACTTGCCTGCATATTTCAGCGCTTGAAAAGTGACATTTGAGCAGGGAGGTTCCATAAGACCCAGACCTGTCAATGAGCGAGAAGAGAAGGGCATTGAGATCTTGAAAGGCTTGGTCAGGAACAGGAGCAGGACATGCACGCCATCGAGACTATAGTGTAGGAACACCAAGAGGACATTCAGCCCAGCGAGTGCATAAATCAGGAACAGAATGTGCCCAATCAGCTACTCATGTCTCTTTCACAGCAATTAGCAAATTATAATAACCAAATTCATTAGGGAATGAAAAGTTGTAAGAAATCTATTGGTATTGAAGACAAATTGTCAGAGTCCATTATGAAGGAATTAATAACAAGAAATTTTCAAAGTCAAGCCAGAATCCAGGACAGCT
>NW_025169412.1:0-1745 GCF_004010195.1 Chiloscyllium plagiosum | reverse complement strand
CATTGAGTACAGAAGTTGGGAAGTTATGTTACAATTGTGCAGGACGTTGGTGAGGCCACACTTGGAGTATTGTGTTCAGTTTTGGTCACCTTGCTACAGGAAGAATGTTATTAAACTGGAAAGGGTGCTGAAGAAAGTTACAACGATGTTGCGAGGACTCAACAATCTGAGTTGTTGGGAGAGTTTGGACAAGCTAGGACTTTTTTCTTTAGAGCAGGAGACTAAGGGGTGATATTATGGAAAGGTAAAAGATAACGCAACCGGTGGCATGGTGGCGCAGTGGTTAGCACTGCTGCTTCATAATGCCAGAGACCTGCGTTCAATTCCTGCCTCAGGCAACTGTCTGTGTGGAGTTTGCACGTTCTCCGCGTGTCTATGTTGGTTTGCTCCGGTTTCCTCCCACAGTCCAAAGAAAGTGCAGGTTAGGTGAATTGGCGATGTTAAATTTCCCATAGTGTTAGGTGCAGGGGTATAGGTGGGTTGCTCTTCGGAGGGCCTGTATCCACACTGTAAGTAATCTAATAATGAGAGGGTGAATGCACTCAGTCTTTTTCCCAGGATTAGGGAATTGAAGATGAGAGGGCATCAGTTTAAGGTTAGAGAGGGGGGAAAGAATAAAACGGAACCTGAGGGGCAACTTTCTTCCACGAAGGGTGGTATACATATGGAATGAGCTGCCAGTGGAAGTGGTTGAGACAGGTACATTAACAACATGTAAAAGGCATTTGGACAAATGCAGGTACAGGAAAGGTTTAGAAAGATATGGACCAAATGCAGGGAAATGGGGTTAGCGTGGTTGGACATTTGGGTTAGCATGGACCAGTTTGGGCTAAATGACCTGTCTCCGTGCTTAGACTGTATGACTCTAAGTTCTCATATGCCTTCCTAAATATCCTATTCACATGCTCTGACTGCCTCATTGATTTGTGGATAAATACTCAAAGATCTCTCTGTACCTCTAAGCTACCCAGTGTCCTGCCATTCATTAAATACTCACTCATCTTGTTTCTCCTTCCAACGTACATCAATTTGCCTTATCAGGGTTAATTACCATATGCCAATGCTCTGTCCACCTGACCAACCCATCTATATTTTCCTGCAACCTAAAACCATTTTCTTCACCATTAACCACAATCTTTGTGTCATCTGCAAACTTGCCTAAGCTTCTCCCCGTATTTTCATCTCCATTATTCATGTATATAACAAACAAAAAGGGTCCCAGTTCTGATCCTTGCGGTCCATCACTAACACTGGCCTCTAGTCACTCGAACAGCCTTCTACCACAACCCTTTGTGTCCTATTACTAAGCCAGTTTCTGATCCATTTCGCTAAGTTTCCTTCTCCTTGTAAGGTAACAAATTTTAATCGCACTGTGTTCTGGTCACTATCGCTAAAATGTTCCCTCACTGCCACGTTGAACATTTGGCCAGTTTTGTTCCCCAGAATCAAATGTTTTGATGAAAAGATCCTTGAGGGGAATCAAATCTTTTTTTTGGTTGAACTTCTCTGAATTTGAAATTGTTGCCCGCCCTCCCAGCCTCTCAGCCTCCTTCGACTCGCACATTCCTGATGCCTGAAACGCTGAATCTCCTGCTCCTCAGTGGTTGCCTGACCTGCTGTGCTTTTCCAGTGCCACACATTTTGCCTTTGACTTTCCAACATCTGCAGTCCTCACTTTCCCTCAGTCATAGGAGAACTGTGCAGCAAGTATGGCACAATATTCAAATAGCACAGATGTCAGCAGC
>NW_025169411.1:0-1745 GCF_004010195.1 Chiloscyllium plagiosum | reverse complement strand
GCTCACCCACTTCAATAATTTCAGTGCGAGACACGATTTGAAGCAATCGGTATGTTTATTATCCACTTGCAAGCACGGTGCCTGGAAAAGACACCCAGAGTTTAGCAAGTACGTATCTTATGTAGGATTCACTACTCCAAACCCGGTGCCCATTACTATTGTTTATCTCTTGCCTTATCTGGCGTTGTGCATAACAAAGTACACGTTTTACTAGGGCATTTCACCGCATCATACTGTGGTTTATTGTGAGGTATATCCTCCCCACTACTATCGATTTCCCCCGCGTGTGACATTTCCTCCCTTTCCCCAATCACATTGATCCTTATGACCTTTTAATTGGCGTTTGTTTATTTTGTTTTTTGCAGAAGTGGGAAACAGATATTTGTAACTACTGCTTATACAAGCATACCTGGCTTAACCTACATCCTCACAATACCTTATCTAGTTGTCTGTAACATCTACCATTGTTTGCAGGCACGTTTCATTCTTGTATGCACACTTTAGCTAATACAAAAACAATTATATATTTCCTACATATTAGTTTTCATTCTTGTTGACTTAGCTGTTGGTTGAAACAATTATACACTGGTGTGAGTTCATTTACCTTGCATAACTTATTTTGATGGCAGAAGCACTTTGCTTATATCTCACAACTTCACCCTTTTCCTTTAATTACCATTTATTATCTTCTGACTTTTTCTTTTAATCATCGCCCCCAAAATTCGCAAACATCGTTCCAGAGATTTCATCCATCTTAGTTTCACTCATCCCCTCATTTTTAATCTATAATGTTCCTCTGCCTGACTCCCTTTTAGGGACATCTGTTTCATTAAGGATGTCTCAGTCATTCTTTTGGTGAATCCTCGTATACAGGGTATGATACAACAGTCATTGGCTACCAATGTCTCGGCTACTACTGTCAGGGAAGTAAGGATGGAAACCACCACCCCCTTCCATTTTCCAAACTATGATTCAAGCCATTCCGTGAGAGATGTGTGTACTCCCGAATTCTCAGCCCGTTCCTTTGCTAACATAGTTAACAGTACTTGAACCATCAGGCGCAGTGGTATTAGGAATAAAGGTTCAATAGCTTCCTCCTAACATTACAAACACACACACACCCTTTTCCCGCTAAAGTCATTTCAAGGGCCATTCTGTTTTCCTATACCATCCGACTTGTCACATCAAGCTGTTCTGATATTCCTTTAACTGCATATTTTGTATAATTTATAAATTGCTGTTGATGATAGAAAATGCAATTTATCAAGTCTACATTTTAATTAATTGTTACCCAACAAAACAGAGCTGACTCAAAGCCTGCTGCAATCTGGTTACGAGCCTTGAACTCATCAGGTACCTCCGTAGAGGATCCTACCGAATCGAGATAAATTCTGTCATCAAAAAAGTGTATAACAGTGATCTCTTACTCCTTCCCTTTTCCCCTACTATCTTTTCCTTCGCAACTGCCAGGGTAAATGGATTTGCCAATTGTACAATTGCACATATCCCTCTCCAATCCGTAGGTAGGGTGGGTCTCAATATTTTGCCTCCACAGTACCACCAGAGATCCGCTACCTAGTGCTGAGTAGTTCCCTCTCTTGTCCGTTTCCGCGGCATTCTTAACCTCTGTACATACTTTCAGCTCCCCCAATTCTCTAGACCGATTTGTACCTCGTCCATGCACACACGACATGTGATTTTTGACTCCTGCAGAAATCTTAGGGGGCCCTTTGAAGCTTTCTTCA
>NW_025169410.1:0-1745 GCF_004010195.1 Chiloscyllium plagiosum | reverse complement strand
AGAGAGTGTACAGGGCTGTATTGTACTGGGTTTACAGAAAGTGTACAAGGCTGTATTGTTCAGGGCTTTAAGGGAGTGTACAGGGCTGTATTTTTCAGGGTTTACAGCGAGTGTCCAGGACTGTACTGTTCAGGGTTTACAGAGTGTGTACAGGGCTGTATTGTTCATGGTTTACAGATAGCGTATAGGTGTGTATTGTTAGGGATTGCAGAGTGTACAGGGCTGTGTTGTTCAGGCTTTAGAGAGAATGTACAGGGCTGTATTGGTCAGGGTTTACAGGAAGTGAACAGGGCTGTATTGTTCAGGGTTTACAGAGTGTGTACAGGGCTGTATTGTTCATGGTTTACAGATAGCGTATAGGTGTGTATTGTTAGGGATTGCAGAGTGTACAGGGCTGTGTTGTTCAGGCTTTAGAGAGAATGTACAGGGCTGTATTGGTCAGGGTTTACAGGAAGTGAACAGGGCTGTATTGTTCAGGGTTTACAGAGTGTGTACAGGGCTGTATTGTTCAGGGTTTATAGAGAGTGTACAGGGCTGTATTGTTCAGGGTTTATAGAGAGTGTACAGGGCTGTGTCGTTCAGGGTATGCAGAGAGTGTACAAGGCTGTTCTGATCAGGATTTTCAATGAGTGTTCAGGGCTGTATTGTTCCGGGCTTTCAGAGAGTATACAGGGCTGTGTTGTTCAGGGATTACAGTGAGTGTACAGGTCTGTATTGTTCAGGGTTTACAGAGAGTGTACAGGGCTGTATTGTTCAGGGTTTATAGAGAGTGTACAGGGCTGTATTGTTCAGAGTTAACAGTGAGTGAACATGGCTGTATTGTTCAGGGATTACAGCGAGTATTTAGTGCTGTATTGTTCAGTGTATTCGGGGATTGTACGAGTGTGTATTGTTCAGGGATTGCAGAGTGTACAGGGCTTTGTTGTTCAGGGTTTTCAGCAAGTGGACAGGAATGTATTGTTCAGTGTTTACAGAGAGTGTACAGGGCTGTATTGTTCAGAGTTAACAGTGAGTGAACATGGCTGTATTGTTCAGGGATTACAGCGAGTATTTAGTGCCGTATTGTTCAGTGTATTCAGGGATTGTACGAGTGTGTATTGTTCAGGGATTGCAGAGTGTACAGGGCTTTGGTGTTCAGGCTTCAGAGAGAGTGTACAGGGCTGTGTCGTTCAGGGTTTACAGAGTGTGTACAGGGCTGTATTGGTCAGGGTTTATAGAGAGTGTACAGGGCTGTGTCGTTCAGGGTATGCAGAGAGTGTACAAGGCTGTTCTGATCAGGATTTTCAATGAGTGTTCAGGGCTGTATTGTTCCGGGCTTTCAGAGAGTATACAGGGCTGTGTTGTTCAGGGATTACAGTGAGTGTACAGGTCTGTATTGTTCAGGGTTTACAGAGACTGTACAGGTGTGTATTGTTCAGGGATTTCCGAGTATACAGGGCTCTGTTGTTCAGGTTTTACAGAAAGTGGACAGGAATGTATTGTTCAGTGTTTACAGAGAGTATACAGGGCTGTATTGTTCATTGGTTTCAGAGAGTGTACAGGGCTGTATTGTTCAGGGTTTACAGAGAGTGTACAGGGCTGTATTGTTCAGGGATTACAGGGAGTGTACAGGTGTGTATTGTTCAGCGATTGCAGAGTGTACAGGGCTGTATTGTTCAGAGTTTACAGTGAGTGAACATGGCTGTATTGTTCAGGGATTACAGCGAGTATTGAGTGCTGTATTGTTCAGTGTATTCGGGGATTGT
>NW_025169409.1:0-1745 GCF_004010195.1 Chiloscyllium plagiosum | reverse complement strand
TGTATCTCTCCCTGTGTCTCAATCCCCTCGTATCTCTCTCCCCCGGTGTCTCAATCCCCTCGTATCTCTCTTCCCCGGTGTCTCAATCCCTCGTATATTTCCCCCGGTATCTCAATCCCCTGGTATTTCACCCCCGATGTCACAATTCCCTCGTATATCTCTCCCCCAGTGTCTCATCCCCTCGTATCTCTCTCCAGGTGTCTGAATTCCCCCTATCTCTCTCCCCGTGTCACAATCCCCTCGTATCTCTCTCCCTATGTCTCAATCCCTCCTATCTATCGCCCCGTGTCTCAATCCCCTCATATCTCTCTCCCTGTGTCCCAATCCCCTCGTATCTCATCTCCGGTATCTCAATCCCCTCGTATCTCTCTCCCCGTGTTTCAATCCCCTCGTATCTCTCTCCCCGGTGTCTCAATTCCCTCGTATCTCTCTCCCCGTGTCTCAATCCCCTCGTATCCCTCCCCGGTGTCTCAATCCCCTCGTTTCTCTCCTCGTGTCACAGTCCCCTCGTTTCTCTCCCCCAGTGTCTCAATCCCTTCGTATTTCTCCCCCAGTGTCTCAATCCCCTTGTTTCTCTCTCCCTTTGTCTCAATCCCCTTGTATCTCTCTCCCTGCATCTCAATCCCCTAGTATCTCTCCCTGGTGTCTCAATCGCCTCCAACTCTCTTCCCCGGTGTCTCAATCCCCTCGTATATCTCCCCCGGTATCTCAATCCTCTGGTATCTCACCCCCGATGTCTCAATTCCCTCGTATCTCTCTCTCCCGTTGTCTTAATCTCCTCGTATCTCTCTCCCCCAGTGTCTCAATCCTCTCGTATCTCTCTCCATCGGTGTCTGAATCCCCTCGTATCTCTCCCCCTGTGTCTCAATCCCCTCGTATCTCTCTCCCCCGTGTCTCAATCCCCTCGTATCTCTCTCCCGGTGTACCAATCCCCTCGTATCTCTCTCCCTCGGTGTCTGAATCCCCTCGTATCTCTCTCCCTGTGTTTCAATCCCCTCGTACCTCTCTCCCGGTGTCTCAATCCCCTCGTATCTCTCTCCCTCGGTGTCTGAATCCCCTCGTATCTCTCTCCCTGTGTCTCAATCCCCTCGTATCTCTCTCCCCCATGTCTCAATCCCCTCGTATCTCTCTCCTGGTGTACCAATCCCCTAGTATCTCTCCCCCGATGTCTCAATTCCCTCGTATCTCTCCCCCCGTCTCAATCTCCTCGTATCTCTCTCCCCCAGTGTCTCAATCCCCTCGTATCTCTCCCCCGTGTCTCAATCCCCTCGTATCTCTCTTCCCGTGTCTCAATCCCCTCGTATCTCTCTCCCCGTGTCTCTATCCCCTCGCATCTCTCTCCCTATGTCTCAATCCCCTCGTATCTCTCTCCCGTCTCAATCCCCTCGTACCTCTCTCTCTCCCGGTGTCTCAATCCCCTCGTATCTCTCTCCCCGTGTCACAACCTCCTCGTATCTCTCCCCCCGTCTCATTCCCTTCGTATCTCTCTCCCCGTGTCTCAATCCCCTCGTATCTCTCTCCCAGTGTCTCAATCCCCTCGTATCTCTCTCCCTGTGTTTCAATCCCCTCGTATCTCTCTCCCCCGTGTCTCAATCCCCTCGTATCTCTCTCCATGTCTCAATCCCCTCGTATCTCTCTTTCCTGGTGTCTCAATCCCCTCGTATCTCTATTCCCTGGTGTCTCAATCCCCTCGTATCTCTCTCCCTGTGTCTCAATCCCTTCGTATCTCTCTCCCTGTGTCTCAA
>NW_025169408.1:0-1745 GCF_004010195.1 Chiloscyllium plagiosum | reverse complement strand
GCCCATACAACATAGAACAGTACAGCACGTACATAGAAAAGTACAACTCATACAACATAAAACAGTACCAGCTCATACTACATAGAACTTACAGCACATACAACATAGAACAGTACAGCACATACAACATAGGACCGTAAAGCCCATACAACATAGAACAGTACAGTACATGCAACATAGAACAGTACAGCCCATACAACATAGAACAGTACAGCCCATACAACATAGAACAGTACAACCCATACAACATAGAACTGTACAGCACATACAACATAGAACAGTACAGCTTATACAACATAGATCAGTACAGCACATGCAACATAGAACAGTACAGCCGATACAACATAGAACAGTACAGCACATATAACATAGAACAGTACAGCACCTATAACATAGACCAATACCAGCACATACAACATAGAACAGTACAGCCCATACAACATAGAACAGTACAGCCCATACCACATAGAACAGTACAGCCCATACAACATAGAACAGTACAGCACGTACAACATAGAAAAGTACAACTCATACAACATAGAACAGTACCAGCTCATACAACATAGAACTGTACAGCACACACAACATGGAACAGTACAGCTCATACAACATAGAACAGTACAACTCATACAACATAGAACAGTACAGTACATGCAACATAGAACAGTACAGCCCAAACAACATAGAACAGTACAGAACATACAACATAGAACAGTACAACTCATACAACATAGAACAGTACAGTACATGCAACATAGAACAGTACAGCCCAACCAACATAGAAGAGTACAGCACATACAACATAGAACAGTACAACTCATACAGCATAGAACAGTACAGCCCATACAACATAGAATAGTACAGCTCATACAACATAGAACAGTACAGCACATACAACATAGAACAGTACCAGCACATACAACATAGGACAGTACAGCCCATACAACATAGAATAGTACAGTACATGCAACATAGAACAGTACAACTCATACAACATAGAACAGTACTGTACATACAACATAGAACAGTACAGCTCATACATCATAGAACAGTACAGCACATACAAATTAGAACAGTACAGCACATACGACATAGAACAATACGGCACATACAACATAGAATAGTACCAACTCATACAACATAGAACAGTATCGTTCATACAACATAGAACAGTACAGCACATACAACATAGACCAGTCCAGCTCATACAACATAGAACAGTATGGCACATACAACATAGAACAGTATGGCACATACAACATAGAACAGTATGGCACATGCAACATAGAACAGTATGGCACATACAACATAGAACAGTATGGTACATACAACATAGAACTGTACAGCACATACACCATAGAACAGTACAGCACATACAACATAGAACAGTACACCACATAAAACACAGAACAGTACAACACATGCAACATAGGACAGTACAGCCCATACAACATAGAATAGTACAATACATACAACATAGAACAGTACAGCACATACAACATAGAACAGTACACCACATAAAACACAGAACAGTACAGCACATGCAACATAGACCAGTACAGCTCATACAACATAGAACAGTACAGCACATACAATATAGAACAGGACCAGCACATACAACAAAGAACAGTACAGCACATACAACATAGAACAGTACAGCACATACAACATAGGACAGTACAGCCCATACAACATAGAACAGTACAGTACACACAACATAGAACAGTACAGCACATACAACATAG
>NW_025169407.1:0-1745 GCF_004010195.1 Chiloscyllium plagiosum | reverse complement strand
TATAGTCTGAGAGATCATTATTCACTGTCGACTACACCACCAAATCTGGTATTATCTACAAACTTACTGACCATACTTCATATACTCAAATGCAAATGATTTGTGTAAGTGACAAAAGGCAGTGGACCCACTATTGATCTTTGCGGCACGCCACTGATCACAGGTCTCCAAGTTTCCGATATTCAAGAAAATCTTGGATCTAAATGGCGAGCTGTCCCTGTATTCCAGGCAGTCTGACCTTGCTAACCAGTCAACCATGTAGAACATTTTGGTTTTCTTAATGAATTCCATAAAGACAACATCCACTGTCCTGCCTTCATCAATCATCTTCATCACTTCCTTAAAAAAATTCCATCGAGTCAGTGAGACGTGATCTCCAATGGACAAAGCCCTCTTCAGTCCTTGTCTTTCCAAATGCATATACATCCTTTCCCACAAAATCTCCTCCAACAATTTAGTCACCAGTGACGTCAGGCTCACTGATCTATAGTTACCCGTTTTTTCCTTACTTTCTTAAATAATGACATGACATTAGCAGCCATCCAGTCTTTTGACATCGCAGCTGTGGAAATCAATATTACAAATATATCAGCAAAATGCTGAGCAATCTCTTTCCCAGCTTCCCACAAGCATCTGGGATACAACTGATCATGTCCCAGGGATTTGTTCACCGTTATGTGTTTTAAAATGTCCAACACCTCCTTGTAATATAGATACGTTTCAATGTATCACTATATATTTCTTAATTCTCTCGCTCTTGTAACCTCCTCCACATTAAATACTGAGTAGAAATACTTGTTTTGTAACCATCCAATCTCCTGTGGTTCCATACATAGGTAGACTTACTGATCTTTAAGATGCACTATTCTTTCCCTAATTAATCTTTTGCCACTAAAGGCTGTGTAGAATTTCTTCAATGCCTCGTTAACCCTATTTCTAAAGCCATCTCATGGCGACATTTTTTCTGGCCCGATTTCCCCGTTGACTATGCACTTACTGCCCTTTTCTTCCTCTCGGAATTCACTTGATCTCAGCTCTGTTTACTTGACATATGCTTCCTTCCCTACCTTGACCAGAGCATCAATATATCTAGCCATCCGGCACTCACTGCACCCACCAGCCTAGCCCCTCTCACTAATGGGAAAACGTTGGCTCTGGACTCTCTGAAACCAAGTTTATTTGGCTTTGCACTTCCCAACCATCCCTTTACCTGTGGATAGGGTGTTCCAATTAGCCTTTCACAGGGTTCGCCTAACACTTTCAAAGTTGGCCTTGTTCAAAGTTAGAACTTTAATGTTTACATCAGGTCTTTCCTATTCCAAAACTAATTTAAAACTAATATTTATGCGTAACAGACTTGAAAGTTAAATAAACACTTCATGCCCCTCTGTAACAGGCTCGAGAGGCTGAATGGACTCCTCGTGGCCCTCTGTAATAGACTGGAAAGGCTGAATGGCCTCCTCCTGTACTTATGTAAAAGACCAGAGATATTAAATGACACAGCAACCAGTGGATTACGAGCAGTCGTTAAACTGTATCTGATGGAGGTCTATTCCTTCCCAGTTACAGAAATACAAACAACACAATGTAGTCCGGGTGCCCTCTGAGTAACACCTCATACAGCTTCAGCGACACATCTCTTTCAAATTTGGCAGGCAGTCTAACCTTGTTAACCAGTCTACCATATAGAACATTTTGGTTTTCTTACTGATTTCCATAAAACAACATCCACTGACCTGCCTTCA
>NW_025169406.1:0-1745 GCF_004010195.1 Chiloscyllium plagiosum | reverse complement strand
AGCAGGATGTCAAAAACACTGCAAGGTGATTGACACAAATGGAGTGTCTGGACAAATACGTGGCAGATGAAGAGCAATGGGGGGAGCGGGGGATATGTGGTGCTGTGACCTTTGATGGGAATAACAGAACGGGAGCCTATCATTTGAAAAGGGATTTTTTTGAAAAACGATGATCTATAAAGGAACTTTAGCTGCATTTTTGTTTCCTTCTGTGCAGCCCTCCGAGGTCAGTGCAGGGCAGTGAGATCTGAAAGCAGAAGTCAATACTGGGAATGGAATTGGCAGGCTGACCAGTGTACACAGACCCAACAAGTGGGGAGCTGTAACATTGAAAAGGATCTGGATCTCCCTGTACACCAGTCACTGAAAGCAATATTGCAGTAACAGAAAGCTGGTAGGCAGATAAAACGTGTATTCACCTTCATTTCAGGGGTATTTAAATACAGGAATAATGGTGTATTACTGTACCTGGACAGGGCCTTGGTGAGATCTCATTTCGAACATTGTGCAGTATTGTGTGCAGTTTTGCTCTCCTTGACTTATAAAGGACAAACCTGACATTGAGGGAGAGCAGCGAAGAATGACCAGACTGATCTCTGGAAAGGCAGGCTTGTTGTGGGAGAAGAGTCTGGTGCGGCTGGGCCTGTATTCGAAGGGGTTTAGGAAAATGAGTGGAGATCTCTATGAAATACAGAAAATTCTGTCAGGACGAGTCAGATTGGAAGCAGAGGTGATAATTTCCCTCGGTGGGACATCAAAAACAAGGGACTACAATATTAGATACAGACAGGCCACTCTGCATTGAGATGAGAATAAATATCTCCACTCAAAGACTGGTGAACCTGGGGAATAGTCTCCCAGGTCAGGCTGTGTAAACCAAGGCACTGATTATAAATAAGGATTTCTATACAGTAAAGGGATATGGAGCGAGCAAGGGTATGGTATGAAGATAGAGGATCAGATATCTTTACAAGTTATTCTACAATATCACGGTAGCTGTATATCTGTGCAATACTATGTTACAGAAAATCGTGCAATATTAATAATGGGGTCAAGGGTAAAAAAACAGGTAAGGAGCGAACCACAAAATATCAGTAAAAACCAAAAAATGAAGTTAGTCTAACACACACACACACACTAGCACAGTCAAAGTAAACCTTTAAATCATATATTTTAATGCAATAGTGCTCTGAATGTAACACTTTCACACGACAGTCACTGACTACAGCCCTGTACCTTTCACCAAGCTCTTCAGCAGAAGGCATTCAGGGCTGACTGACCACGTGATGCTGATGCGATATCCAGTTCTCCCCAAGATTCTCCTCCGGTTTTAAATAAAGTTATTTCTAAATATAGACGAATATTCCCAGTTTCAGGCTCAGTTTCAAGGTTTGCAGAGCGATTACATTCCTGTTTTAGCTGAACACATTGATTGTGCATTTTGCAGACATCGGATCCTGAGGCTGGGTTTTATTGTTCAGCTGGTGCCTGGCAAGGAATCGCGTCACAGTGAACGGGAGTTCACTTTGTAGAAAAAGGTGCGCAATTCACGAATCGCATTGCAGCGAAATCGTATTTAATAAACATACGCTATCAGAGAACTGCCTGTATATTGAATCGAGGAGCAAAATTGATGGACCAAAGGGACGACAGCAGTTCTTATTTTATATTTCACAGTGTTTAAACATATTGCGGGATATGAACACTGTGTCGGGAAAAGTGCATTGAGGAGATTTTCTCCATGA
>NW_025169405.1:0-1745 GCF_004010195.1 Chiloscyllium plagiosum | reverse complement strand
TTCGGGCAATTTAGCATGGCCAAATCACATAATTGGCACATTTTTGGATTGTGGGAGGAAACCGGAGCACCCGGAGGAAACCCACGCAGACATGGGGAGAATGTGCAAACTCCACACAGACAGTTACCTGAGGCGGGTTCTCCATTCAAACCTATGTAAATGGGCTATTTTGTTTCCAGTTGTGTCTTGTCCATTCTGTGATTCATGATAAAGCTTTATAACTATTTAAATGTCACTTTATCCCAATTTCCCGGAGGATCTCAGTGTGACATTACTCATTCACTCAGCTTCATCAGACAACGGTTACTGGGATAGTTACGTCCCTCGTCAGTTGCACAATGTGTTATTCAAAGAAACACTGAGGAAAAAACAAAGTTCTTTGAGCTCCTCTTCTCTTGTCAGTGTGATTTTCCCAGATTATGTGAATATTGAAGTTTCCCAAAATTATCACAATGTCTTTGTTAAAAATTCCAATGAGTTCCTGTTTAATGCAGTGATGAGCAATGAAATGCTGTTCGGTGGCTAAAACTGTTCTGCTGCTTGTGTCCTTGGCAAGTAGTAGCCAGAATTTACATTCAGACTGACTTTACTTCATGATCTGAGGCCAAATATGTTCTCTGTAATGCCTTTGTTACCCATTTCTGTCAGCATTACCCAACCTCCTTTCCCATTCTGCCTTAGATCCCGCAAGATTGTGAACAATTGAATATTTATGTTCCACCTATTTTTCATCCTGTAACCATGTCTCTCTAGGGTCTAACTACCATTTATCTCTGTGTCACAAATCCATCTACCTTATTGAAGATACTTCGTCCATTCCAAAAAAAAAAAATTTACTCTTTCCCAAAACTCCCGTCACAAACCTATTCACTGTTGTACAGTTTTAGTTAAACTTTTTCCATCCTGTTCCTGTCTGCTTGACTTCAGTCACATTCCCATGCTGTTCTGATGCTTCACTTTTTCTCTTTGGATTTGGAAAGCTTCTTTCACTTGAACCCTGTCCCTGCATCCTTTCTGTCAGTTTAAAGCTCAGTCCATAAACTTGCCAACATAATTACCAGCACTCCATTCTCATCATGGTTCCATTGGGTCCCAGTGCAACAATATTGTTTTTAGTTACTTGTGGGATATGGGTGTCTCTGGCTGACCAGCCTTTCTTGTCCCCCTCCCGAGCCCTAGCTGCCTTTGAGCTGAGTAACTTGTTCGGCCATTTCAGAGGGTAATTGAGAGGCAAACACTTCGATGTGGCTATGTCGTGCAGACCACATGATGATGGGCAGATGTCCTTCTCGAAAGGACCAGTGTCTTTTTGATGAACAAAAATTATTTTGGACATCAGCAATGGTTTCATACTTATTCATGAATTGTTAATTGCAAGTTTTTAAAAAAAAATATTGATTTAAACATCACCCATTTCTGATGGTGGGATTCAAACCTGTCTCCCCTGAACATTAGCTGAGGTTTCGGATACATGCTCTAGCAATAATACCACTCGGCCACCACCTCACCTGCTCACAGGTTGCTCATTCCTGACTAGTTATACCAGTGCAAAATGAAGCAAAACCCCTGAGTACTGGTAGCAGTGCTCACTGGTCAGAACCACTTCTGATGATACCATTGTGTGATCCTGATACATTCCAGCACACTGCTGATATCACTGTCTCTCTCCATGTGATATCCCTCACTGTGTGGGTCTAATTGCTACCTCTGTTAGTGTCTCTCGCTCTTGCAGCTACTCCAGATCC
>NW_025169404.1:0-1745 GCF_004010195.1 Chiloscyllium plagiosum | reverse complement strand
TCAGTGAAGACCCCCAGTGAAGGTTTGTTCTAACTCATTTGGAAGACCATGTGGCAATCCAAGAAAACCCAAGGGAAGGTCCACCCTGATCTGCAAAACCCATCATCGAGGAAGAGAGCCAATCCTACATTGGACAGTAAGGACACTCCAACAGCCCAGCTCAAACACGTGGATCACTGAAGGGAATATCCTTTCTCAGATAGATTGAGCTAGATAGAATGTAAACATTGTGGGAATTTGGGAAATACATGGTGAATTTACGAATGAATATTTTATTCATAAAATCAAATTGAACTGCAATTTCAATCCTGTGTCCCTCTATCACTTCATGGAGAAAAGCATTTGGGTAAAGTGTTTTTAATGCATAAATTAGTTAAAGTGCCAAAACATGGACAACAATGTTCAGACTTCTATGGAATAAAGGGTTGGCTATATCTATACTCTAAGTAAAGTTACTAAGTATGTATGGAAGGGGAGACATCACAATGACATCAACTCGCATGGAATGAGAACTTTGGTCTGTATGACACCAGTATGATGTCCTCTGTTGCTGTCTCTTGTACATAGCTATGTTCAATAAAGTCTTTTAATGTTAATTCACCTGATCTTACTAAGTGGTAACAACAGTGAATGGGGGGACAGAATCAGAGGCAAACACAAGGAACATCTGAAGTGAAGTCTGATGGTAGTAATACTCCAATAAGTGAATCATGGTTGGTTATATTTGCTCTTGACATGACAGAAAAGGGGATATTGGTGTCTTATTTTGTGGACAGAGAGCTGAAGGACGAGTGAACTGGATGGTGCAGAGAAGAACTGTCCTCATTCCCCAAGACTAGCAGAAGACACCACAACACTAGATCCCAGTAATGTGATCTGAAGCTCCCCATAGATCAATGCAGTCACTATGACTGAAGAATAACCACAGCAATGCTGCAAGAAAGTCACTTCCTCTCACTTCCAGGACAATTGCCATGGTCTTCACTGTGACACCTCAAACGCACTTTATCTCTGCTACTGCATCAACCTCCCTCCAAGGCTTATGTTCTATCATCCTTATTATTACATCTTCCCTCACTAGTCTCTCCCTTTTATACCTTAATTTTAACAAATGTTTCATCTCTTGTTTACCACATTTTTTGTCTTTTTTTCCCTCAGGATACTCCCTTAATTTGTTCCACTTACTCCTCCTCCCTCTCTGGCAGCTGCATTAAAACCACAATTTTTCAGCTCCTTTCAGTTTCCAAGAAAAGTCATAGAGTCATAGCGATGTCATAGAGTCACAGAAATAGACCCTTCGGTCTAACTCGTCCATGCCAACCAAATATCCCAACCCAATCTAGTCCCACCTGCCAGAACCCCTCCCATATCCCTCCAAACCCTTCCTATTCATATACCCATCCAGATGCCTTTTAAATGTTGCAATTTTACTGGCCTCCATCACTTCCTCTGGCAGCTCATTCCATATACGTACCACCCTCTGAGTGAAAATGTTGCCCCTTAGGTCTCTTTTATATCTTTCCCCTTTCACCCTAAACCTGTGCCCTCTAGTTCTGGACTCCCTCACCCCAGCGAAAAGACTTTGTCTACTTATCCTATCCATGACCCTCATGATTTTATAAACCTCTGTAAGGTCACCCATCAGCCTTCAGCACTCCAGGGAAAACAGCCTTAGTCTATTCAACCTCTCCCTATAACTCAAATCCTTCACCCCTGGCAGCATCCTTGTAAATCTTTTCTGAACC
>NW_025169403.1:0-1745 GCF_004010195.1 Chiloscyllium plagiosum | reverse complement strand
ACAGTGATACAAAATCACACTGCTCCAGAACATACAGGAATATAATGCAAACCGAAATGATAATATTGATAAAATGTTAAGGGGGAGTCCAAGATTGTGGCGATCCGGAAGGTCAGCTTTGTTGGGCTCTGCATCACAGCATGGGCAAAGTGGTTCCCTAACCCGCTCCATCCCAGGAATTTACTTAAAATTCAACCCTAAAAGAGTGATAGAATCTTTACTGATCCCGGTTTATCAAGTGGAAATGACAACACATGGGAAAGGATCGAGTAAGTCCCAACAAGCGGTGCTCCCGTCAGAAGCATCGAGCCTGCCTGAGGCTGTAGCTGCAACCAACTCTGCTCGTTCCATGGACACAGTTACTCACCAGGCCTTGGACACTGAGTTAACCAAGTTATATGAAATGATTGAAGCCATGATTGAAGAAGGGTTCAGCAGAGGCTAGAACCACTACTACTCTCAGGCGCGCTCCAAAAACATGAGCAGCAACTTGACAGCCTTGGAAACATAATGGACGATGTCAAGCGCCGAACTGCATGACAGAGTCTGCGATAATAAATTCCTCATGAGAGAGGATGCTCACCGTTGAAAAACAGGTTCGTATTTTAATTGAACATGATGACGACCTTGGGAACAGGGGCAGGATGAAGAATGTTCACATCGTCGGTCTGCTGGCCCAGACAGCAGGTGGTCAGCCAGTGAGGATTGTTTGAGAACTGGCTGCAGCGATTCCTTCACTTCGAAACTGAAGAGGGACTGGTGAAGACTGAGACAGTTCATCGGGTTACGGTGCCCAGGTCAGGCTCAGACCAGCGCTCTCGCCCTGTCCGCGTACGGTTACACAGTTATGGGGATAAACAAAGACTAATGGAAGCTTCCAGAACCCAGCGGCAAGATCCAATGCCTTTAATTCACGGGCTCCAGGATTATGTCCTTTCGGAACGTTTCGGTGGCGATGATTCAGAAAAAAATCTTTTGATGATACAGAACATACAACATTACAGCGCAGTACAGGCCCGTCGGCCCTCGATGTTGCGCCAACCTGTCATACCATTCTGAAACCCATCGAACCTACACTATTCCAATTACGCCCATATGCTTGTCCAATGACGACTTAAATGTACTTAAAGTTGGCGAATCTGCTACCGTTGCAGGCAAAGCATTCCATACACTTTATACTATATGAGTAAAGAAACTACCTCTGACATCTGTCCCATATCTATCATCCCTCAATTTAAAGCTATGCCCCCTCATGTTTACCGTCACCATTCTTGGACAAAGGCTCACCCCATCTAACCCTCTGATTATCTTATATGTCTCTATTAAGTCACCTCCCAACATTTTGCTCTCTAACGTAAATAACCTCAAGTCCCTCAGCCTTTCCTCCATACCAGACAACATCCTAGTAAATCTCCTCTGCACCCTTTCCAACGCTTCCACATCCTTCTTATAGTGCGGTGACCAGAACTGTACACAATACCCCAAGTGCGTCTGCACTAGAGTTTTGTACAGCTGTAGCATAACTTCAAGGTTCCTGAACTTGATCCCTCTATTAATAAAAGCTAAAACACTGTATGCCTTCTTAACAACCCTGTCAACCTGGGTGGCAACTTTCAAGCATCTGTGCGCCTGCACACCGAGATCTCTCTACTCATCTACACTACCAAGGATCTTACCATTAGCCCAGTATTTTGCATTCCGTTTACTCCGAGCAAGGTGAATCACCACACACTTGTCCACATTAA
>NW_025169402.1:0-1745 GCF_004010195.1 Chiloscyllium plagiosum | reverse complement strand
TGTGTCTTGTGGCTGAGTAGCAAGAATTGTATCGATATTTCTCGCCGCGTATTTGTCACTAGCCAGCTTTCCTCTCCTCTTTTTTGGATGCGATAAAAGCAGCAAAAACACTCTCTATACATCATCTCGCGAACAATACCAGCCGGTGAGCGGCCAGTACGTAGGATCCCCTGCCTTACTCTTCATTCGAACTGATTTCATACGGTGCTTCTGTGTTTTTCTCGAAACGACAAACAGAAGCTGGTCCCTCTGCTCAGGAGGACAAGATTTAAATGTACCAGAGTTCACTCTTTCTACCGGGTGATTGCAACTGACTGATCCCATCAGAATCTGACTGGTCAATGGCTTGAGTCTATATCCTGTCAAAGGAAATTAACAAAAACCACACAAATTCAAAAACGCGTGGGTGCATCTGTCAATAACTCAAGGTCATGTGAAATTATAAATTATTCTTTCTTACCAATACATTCTTGCCACAGCATCTTTCCGTAGATCAGCCGGTTAGCTCAGGTGGGCCACTAATGCTCCCTACAGCTCTATGTTTGCAATCTTTGTGGAAACCGACTTGCCATAGCGTTTTTGCTGTAAAAAAAAAAATCAGGATGTTCACTCAGGCCCAGATCACGCAGCCAGCCGATATCTTAACACTGTCGTTTCCCTCCTTTTTTTTTAAACAAACAGAAAAAATGACTATGACAGCGCCTACCAAACGCAAAGCAGACTCAGGGGCATTCCTCATAAGCGGGCCCAAGGGGAAGCTTAATCAAACAGATTCGGCGACGCCCTCGAAAAACAGCAACAAGTTCAAGAAAACCTTGTTGTGGAAAAGGAAATCTTAGTTCGAATCAGGAGAGAAGACATGGAACGATTAACGAGTGTTTAAACATGGCCATGCGGCATTGCATCTTTGTTCAGAAAAGGCCACTGTATTCCAATGTAATACAGAGTGTTACCCGTTATATAGTACATCACAAAGCCCACTGATCATTAACTACGCTGCCTCGGGGCAGTCGTACGGTCCACATACATTGTCTACTCCTACAGTTTCTTTATGTCTGCAAAACTGCAATTTTAGCTGGGCAAAAACATCAACCTACAAGGATCATTATTGAAAAATACATCATTATGAAGCATAACTTTTGTCGCAGGTGCCAGAGGAGAAGGGCCATTTTTCCGCTGCAAGGTTATGTTAACAAAACAAAGTCCTCAGTTTGGACTCGATAAACACTTTGTCAGCAGTCGCCGTTTTGCTGCAAATATCCGTTTGTTAAATATGTCTTCCACACACATTTGTGTCAATTCCGGTCAAACCTCTTCCGCACCAAACCTGCAGTGATGTCATGGCTAACTTTTCGAATTCTAATTGTATTTCTCCGTCCGGTCTCTTGTGCTGCACCAGGCTTATTTTCCTAAATCCTAAACTCTGGGTTTGACAGCCTATCCAGGCGCTTAATCTATACAGGCTAACGGACCAGACCTTAAAAAATTAAACAATTTCGAGGTGGTGGGCTCCGACCTCACTCAGCAGGCCAGGCTGAAAGGTAAGTGTGGAGAACAGGCTGAAGGTAGATACGGAAGGGGGCCAGGATTCTTATTATAATAAATTGTCCTGTATTTCGCTCGCAACTGCTTTCCTCACCTTATGATGGACTCTTGGCCGAAACGTCGATTTTCCTGCTCCTCGGATGCTCCCTGACCTACTGTGCTTTACAAGCACCACACCAATATAGACTCTCCATTCCTCA
>NW_025169401.1:0-1745 GCF_004010195.1 Chiloscyllium plagiosum | reverse complement strand
AAGCCAGTGAAGACCAAGGGATAAATGCCTATCGATTGTCATAACATGCCAGTTTAATGCTATTAGAACCTGATCCATTGCTGTAACATTCCAGTCTGATGTTCCCATATTCGGCTCCATTGCTGTAACATTCCAATCCAATGTTCTCAGATTCTGATCCATTGTTGGAACATTCCAGTCTAATATTCCCATATTTGGATCCATTCTTTGAACATTCCAGTCTAAATTTCTCCGATTCTCATCCATTTCTGTAACATTCCATTCGAATAATCTCAGATACTGATCTCTTCTCTCCCTTTCTGTGGAGCTGCTGATCCCTGTTAGTGTCGGGATGATGTTTCTACAGATGCAATAGGCTAGCTCATTGAAAGGAGACCGGTATTAATACAAAAGAGAATCTCCCCAGAGATAATGTTAGAATCCATGGAGATTTACGTTAATTAAAATCGCTGAACACAGAGCTCCAGTTAACTTCCTTCAATATTACACCTTTTCTGTCATAATAAAGCAGAACATGTATGATTCTAAATAGAAGACATTGCAGTCATTGAGGGAAGAATGACTGGAAAAAGAAGGGGGAATGACCAGAAACATTCTAACTTCCATCAATTTCATTAGCAAGTTGCTTTCGAGATTTTCGGAGTACGACACACACACACACACACACAAACAAAATAGAACAATCTGGATATGTGCATGGCGAATTCCATTTCTTACTTTGATACAATGGGCCGAAGTGCCTATTCATGAGTTGGAGATCTTTATGATACATTGTGCATCAGAACAAAATATGATCAAATGTTATTGAATTAAATTTGTTTAGGAATTATAATCCCATTGATCTAAGGCGAGTGAGAATCTGTATATGCCATTGACCAAAAAAACCAAGCACAAAACGGTGGGAATGATGTTTAGATAATGTTCCCCATTCATCGATATTTGTGCAATGCATTTTTGGAATCATGTCAAATAAATTCAATGCAGAGTCGAGTGATGGATTCGTGAGGAAAGAGGAGCGAGTTCTGACAATATACACGAATCAAAGAAGGTTTAAAACAGTGAGCAGCAACAGTACAAATTGATGAGACTGTTTATTACTGCATTTGAAACATTTTTAGAGCCAGTTTACTTGTTTGATTTGTGGGATAATGTGTTGATCATCTGTAAGAATGGCGAGAGTTGGTCCTATATCCAGGGGAACTTATGTGAAGGAGCAGTGATATTATTCAGATGGAAATGTTACAGAAATTATTTGACAGGTAGCTGTTAAGGTCATGCTTCCCCATTTCCGAGTATCAGAAGTAGGTTGCACAGTTTATAGTCTGGGCCCCACACATTTCAGGCGAAAATAAGGAAGTATTTATTCTCTCAATGGTGTTATGGTTCAAGCATGACCCTTCAATATATTTTTAAAGGATGCAGCCTGGACACTAACGTTTTCTTAGTTTAAAGTCAAATGTGAGGTGGATATTCCAGGTGGGATGAAGCTGGTCAAGCCACTTGATTTTAAGCAAGCAGAATTTATTTAAACACTATAGTTAAAACAAGAAAACAGAATTTAGAACAACTTTACTATTGATCACGTTAACTGATGCGATACAGCAACATTATTGGTGCATTGTTCAAATCATGTCACATCACATAAACACATTATTTGGCAAAAAGACAAATTCAAACATAGATTCTTAGACGCAGGAGGGAACATCATCAAAAAAGATTTCAGAGACAAATTCAGTTAGGAATCA
>NW_025169400.1:0-1745 GCF_004010195.1 Chiloscyllium plagiosum | reverse complement strand
AACTTGATGGATAAATACCAATAAGTCTTTCTAAATTCTCGTCGTCTTCCTGCAGGTGTGCAGCACCGACACCCATATCACCTGCATTTATAGCCACCTTGAAAGGCTTTGCTGAGTCAGATGCAGCTGATAGTGGGGCAGTGGTTAACACATTTTGCGTGCTGTCAAATGTCCTTTCTCAGACCGTTGCCCCCGAAGTTTCTTGCCTTTCTTGAGCAATTCAGTGAGTGGAGCAGCCATACTGCTAAAATTAGGCACAAACTTTCGATAAATTCCACTCAATCCCAGGAACCATAATATAGCTCCTTTTGTCGACTGTGTTGGAAATTCCCCAATTTCCTTCACTTTTACATCTCATGGCACCATTGATTTGGGCTTTGGCAAATTGATTTTTCGCTTGGTTTGCCACCAAGCCTGCCTTCCAAATCGATTAAACAAGTCTGATAAATGCTTCCATGAGTGACTAAAACTCACCAGGTCATCAATGTACAGCACATATTGGATAATCTGGCAATTTATTGGTTAGTCTCTGGAACGTAACCGGCACATTTTTCAAACCAAATCTAAGTTGCTTGTCCCACCTTCCCACTAAAGCCTTCCAACTGCGGAAGCCGATATGCATTCTTTTTTTTTAACTACATTGACTTTGCGATAGTCCACACATAATCGTTGGGTACCATCTGGCTTCAGTACAATGACTTTGGGTGAGTTCCAGTCACTGTACCTCAGGTCGATTATTTCATCTTGGAGCATGGGTTCAATCCCCTTCCGAACCTATGCCAACTTTAGAGGATTATGCCTATAAGGATGCTGCTTATTCTGAAAAGCATGTCCTTTCTCTACATTATGCACAATTAGGTAGTATTTCCCATTTAATTTCTTCATATCTCCCCATGGAATACTAACAACTCTTTCAGTTCATTTCATTTTTTTTCCTCAGTAAGGTTACTCAATAATTTATCCCAATTTTAGGCAACGTCCTCATTGTTCACTTCAATTTGAGGAATGTCCAGTTCAGAATCCGCTGAACGTGGTTCTTCCTTCTGTACTGTAATCATTAACACCTTCTCCTGTTGCGCTCCTTCCCTGTCGATATATCTTTTGAGCATATTCACATGACATACTCTGTGAGATTTCTTTCTGTCTGGAGTCCCTATCAAGTAATGAACCCCACTCAATATTCTTTCTATTTGATAAAGTTCACCCGTCCTTGCTTTTCAAGATTCAAGATTCACCCATCACTGGATGTAACGTACATACCTTATCCCAGATAGCAAAACTGCAAATCTTTCATTTCTTGTCCACTTCCTGTTTAGGTGTATTCTGCAATACTTTTAAATGCCATCTAACCAACTCCCCAGCGCTTTTTAATCGTGCCAGAAAATTTGAAAAAAAGTCCAATACTGTGGCCTTTTAATTCTGATTTGCTAATTACTCCTTAATCGATTTTAACGATCTTAGCTCTTAATAACCTAATTAAAATGGACAGCATTTGGTCGATTCATTTTGTGCATCTCTGATCACAAAAGGCACAAATGGAATTCCCTTACCACAATCGGCTGGATAATCCTTTTAAAAAATCAGACATATTGGAATCTTGGGTCATTTAGAACCTCTCTGAAAATAAGATCAATAACAACATAACCCTGTAAAGGGACCAGCTTTGTGACAACATACGAGGAACGGTTGAGGATCCTGGGATTGTATTCCTGGGAGTTTAAAAGATTAAGGGGAGATCTAATAGA
>NW_025169399.1:0-1745 GCF_004010195.1 Chiloscyllium plagiosum | reverse complement strand
AACACATTTTCAGCTCCTCTTGTAACATCTCCTTTCTAAGCGCTGACTCAGCTTTTTCCATTGCGGCCATTGCCATCCAAAATAGCAGAGGCTTTTTGTACCAGTCACATCCGGGAATTTCCACACTAATCCCTTAATCCTTCACTCTTTTTCATTTTTAATTGTGGCGATTCCCAAATAGAGATGTGACAATGACTAGATTAGATTCCCTACAGTATGGAAACAGGCCCTTCGGCCCAACAAGTCCACACTGACCCTCCAAAGAGTAACCCACTGAGACCCATTCCCCTAACCATTGCACTTAATACTATGAGGAGAAAGTGAGGTCTGCAGATGCTGGAGATCAGAGATGGAAATGTGTTGCTGGAAAAGCGCAGCAGGTCAGGCAGCATCTAGGGAACAGGAGAATCGACGTTTCGGGCACTAGTCCTTCTTCCTGAAGAAGGGCTAATGTCCGAAACGTCAATTCTCCTGTTCCCTAGATGCTGCCTGACCTGCTGCGCTTTTCCAGCAACACATTTCCATCACTTAATACTATGGGCAATTTAGTATGGCCAATTCACTTAACCTGCACATCTTTGGAATGTAGGAGGAAACCAGAGCACCTAAACGAAACCCATGCAAACACAGGGAGAATGTACAAATTCCACACAGACACTCACCCAAGGCAGGGATCGAACCCAGGTCCCTGGTGCTGTGAGACAGCAGTGCTGACCACTGAGCCACCGTGCTGCCCAAGCATTTGATTGCGTGAGATATTCTGTACCTACTTTTCAATGGATTGTTCTGCTTCCTCTTTCTACTTAATCCTGAAGACTGAGGGTAGTGGTGATGTGGAATTTGTACCTAAATCCCAACGATTTTTTGTAATTGAATGAAAATTATTCTGGTAAAATATGAATCCTGATTATTACCAACTTGTCAAAGACAAAATGGTACAGAAACTGTAAAGGGGTTTGGAGAGATTTTGAGTGGGCATAGATCCCAGGCTGAGTTATCTGGACAGCGAGTTTGTAATGCAGCGTGAATTCAGATCCTGTCCCCAGCTGAGGTCATTGTGAAGATCCTATCTGCTCAACCTTGCCCCTCCCCTGCAAAGAGGTGACCCTCAGGTTAAACTCACCATTTCTCTCTGATGGGAGCACGGCTCTCCTGGCCATCAAATGAGACTCATAGGCTGTCCGAGAGTCCAGGTCATGGCTAGGCCCGCACACCTGTATCAGTGGTTCCAAACACCTTTATGGAAATAAGGCTTGCACTTTAAAATCTGGATGTCTTTCTTATCTTTTGGCTTTCTTTTATTTCTGTCAGTTTTTAAATTCTGGTATTGCACCAAGATGGCTCAAGAATGTGATTTTGTACATTTTTCTCTGTACTCATGTATTCCTACACTTGATACGCATGACAATAAAATCTAAATCTAAGCTTTACCTTTACTAAATGGAGTGTAATGAGGGAAGATATGAAATAGTCCAATTCAGCAGGAAGAATAAGAAAGAAGGGCATTATTATAAAGATTGAGAGGTTGCAGAGCTCAGAGATGCAGGGGGATTAGATTAGATTACATTACAGTGTGGATCAGGCCCTTCGGCCCAACAAGTCCACACCGACCCGCCGAAGCGCAAACCACCCATACCCAAACATGTACCCCTTACCTAACACTGCAGGCAATTTAGCATGGCCAATTCACCTGACCTGCACATCTTTGGACTGTGGGAGGAAACCGGAGCACCCGGAGGAAACCC
>NW_025169398.1:0-1745 GCF_004010195.1 Chiloscyllium plagiosum | reverse complement strand
GAATGAATTTGGCTGGAGCTACAGAAAAACAAGGATACAATTACACTATGAGGTACAGTCTGTCGGCCAGCAACCAAAGAAATGATGGAGAGAATATATATGCAGAGTCATTTGAGAGCGATAACAAGACTACAGATTAGTTATAATGAGAAACTTAATTTATCCACATATACACAGGGATACTGGTGTGTAAGGCCACGAGGTTCGAGTATTCCTGGATTACATGAGGAGAGCTCACTGCAGGAGGATGTGTCCAGCCGAAGAGGGCATGTACTATTGGACCTGCTCCTTGAGAAAGAGGTGGGGCAAGTGGATCCAGTGTCAGTAGGGGATGGTTTTGGGGCGCAGCGATCATTTTATTGTGAAGTTCAGGATGATGGTAGAGAATGATATGCAATAATTGAGAGGGAGAAACATTAGTTGACTGACAGCAGCATTCAATGGGTCAAGAATGAAGCTGGGAACTCTTCAACAAGGCCAGTGAAATGGTAGCTTTAAATAGTGTGAACCAGGTCAGATGGAGCTGTCATTATGGAGACGGGGCTGCAGTGTGACCACGACTGAGAACTGGATAATCAAAAAGTTTCCCCATTTATACAGGAAGGATAAACACCAACACAGTGAAGTAGCATTGTGGATAAAGGATGTGATCAGTATTATTGTGATGCTAATCAATTCACACACTGCTTTTTTCTGTCCTCTCCCCTTATTCCTGCGTATTAGTCCTTTCAGATATTGGTAACCTTTGAAAACTTCAGAAAATAGCACAGTATAGTGGAGATGACTCTGTCCACTGTCTGCATTGGACAAGATGTAACGTTGTTTTATAAAGCCCTAGTTCTGTCTCCACGGATACTAAAGAACTTCATCTGTAGGACTTCAGGTGCAGAACCCGGCAGCTTTTTAAAATGATTGGAGCGTTTCTGCCTCTACTCCGCTTCCATATGTGACTCCCAGATCCTGAACATAAACTGCGTGAAATAACAACTTTCCTCATCACTTCTCTAATATTTCAAACAGTTACATTAAGTATTCGCCACTGGTAACTGAGCTGTCCAATAGGAACAACGTGTTCTCTCCCTTTCTACCCAGGCTCCTGACAATATGTGCACCCCAATCAGATCTCCTCTCAGTATCCTCCATTCCTATCTTTCCTCAGAACTGCACTTCCACTGTCACAGGGTAAAGGATCTCCTCTGTACTCTCTCCAGTCCAATTCCATCCTCCCATGTGATGGGGCGACCAGAATAGCACACAGTCCCCAAGCTGTGACTGAACCCATTATTTACACAGTCCCTTGCTCCACATTAAACAAAGTTTATGGTATTAGTCGTGTTCCAGTCCTCCGGTACCATCCCTGCATCCAGGGAGGATAGGATAATGGAGGTAACTATAAGACAGGGGATTTTCCCCAGCTTCTTTTAACAGTCTGGAACAGTGTGTTAGCCATTGTTAAGGATTTGAAGCTCCGGTATAATTCTCCGCTCCAAGTTTGTTGCTCCCAATGTTTCATCCCTATTTTGATTCAGACAGACAGAGGCCTAACCATCTTATGATTTGGTCAAGTCCCATTTGAGTCAGGTTTTATGGACGGTTTCTCTCCACAATGTGAAATGCAGTTTCTCATGATACCATCCTCAATCTGCCTCATTAACTGCCCTTCCTGCCCGCGTGGTCTTCCTCTCATCTGACATTAATGCGATGTTTTTTTTCCCTTTGTCATAATAACTGCCCACTGCCTGGAT
>NW_025169397.1:0-1745 GCF_004010195.1 Chiloscyllium plagiosum | reverse complement strand
TGGTTTCCCAGAGAATCCTAGGATAAATCCCATTCGGCCCACGGGAATTCATATATTTTCACATTTTCAGAGTTTCTAACACCTCGTCCTTAGGAACGTCAATCCGATCTCGTCTAGTCGACTGTTTTTCAGTATTGTCCTCTACAACATTTTGTTATTCCAGAGCGAATCCTGACGAAAGATTTTGCTTTTGCGCTTCCCCCATCACTTCTGACTCTACGCACAACTTATCACGAGTGTCCTTCATTGGCCATATTTTATTCCATTCATTCTTTTAGTCCTTACATAACTATGGAAAGATATAGGATTTTCCCTTATCCTATCTGCCAACAAATTCTCAGCTCCCATCCTGGCTTATCTTCAGTCTCTCTTCAGGTCTTTCCTGAACTTCCTCAGTAATCATGATTCCTGCACTTGACAATTTCCTCCCTCTCTGACAGGTACATACTTATCAAAGACACACAGAACTTGCTCCTTGAATAAGCTCCTCACGTCTATTCTGCCCATTCTCTGCCGTTTTCTTGCCCAACATGTGCATGCGTGATCTTATCTAATCGCATTACAATTTTATTTCCCCCAGCAGTAGCGCTTGCCCTCCGGTGTATCCCTTTGAAAAGCTCAAGTAAACATAATTGAATTTTGGTAACTATCACCAAAGTGCTCACCTACCGCCAAATCTATCACCTTGCCATGTAAATTACCCGGTACCAAATCTAATTTGGCCTTTCCCCTTGTTGGTCTGTTCCATTACACAGTAGTTAAGGAATCTATCGCAGATACTCAATATTCTCCTCATCAAGGCTTCCCTGACTGAGCTGCTTCGACCGATCGACATGTTGATTAAAATCCCGCATGATAATTGCCCTACCATGTTTTCTGGTGTTATTTATGTCTTTGTTTACTGCCCTCCCCAATGTGATCTCAAACTTTGGAGACTGTAGACTCCGACAATCAATGACATTTTCTTCTTAGAACTTCTAATTTCCTCCCAAATGGATTCAAACTCATTCTCCATAGAACGTATATCATCTGTCAGCATCGGTCTGAGGTTGTCCTTGAATGTTTGAGTTTCACCACCTTCCTTACCATCCTTTCTGTCCTTCCAAATTGTCTCATGCCCGTGAATATGTTACTCCCAGTCTTGACTATGCTGTCTCCATGTATCTGCAATGTCTACTAAATTGTATTCGTTCGTGATAATTTATGCCGTTATATCCCCAACTTTCTTCCGAAAATTACGAGCATTCATGTATAGTGCCTTTATGGTCGCTTTCTTACCCATTTATTAACAACATCTCTAATAATATCTTCGACGCTATCCTTTCTTCTTGCTTCTTGCTTCTCCTCACTTGTCCATTTCTGAACTCCCTGCTTAGTACACGAGTGCTCAAATATACCTTCCAGGTGAAGCAACACTTTCCCTACACGTCACACAATCCAGTCTAATAGATTCACTGCTCATATTGTGGTCGCCACTACCTTGGGAAATGAAGTCTATATTGAACGACCGTTTTGCAGAATACAAAGTTCTATTGCCAAAAATGTCCCTGAGCTTCCAGCTGACTGCTCCTTTAGCACAGAACCATGTTTCGTCGCCAACGTCTATATCTCGGGCTTACTGCAGTGTTCCACCATAGCTCAGCGCATGCTGAAAAAGTAACAGACCATTTTCTGATTGAGCACCCCGCGACCATCCATACCAATTTCAATCTTTTTAGATGCCTGATGTCTCCCATGTCCTGGCC
>NW_025169396.1:0-1745 GCF_004010195.1 Chiloscyllium plagiosum | reverse complement strand
CTGAGATTCTGTCCTCTGGTGCGCTCTTCAGAGCGTAGGGCAAGCCACCTGCCTGGATCTACCCTGTCAAGATCCCACGATTTTGTTTCAAGGAGAATAATCCCAGCCTGACCAATCATTCCACGAAGCGACATTTTATCCAAAGTTGACAACATCCTCGTAAATCTCTGTTGTCCCTTACAGCACGGGAACTGGAACTTGAAATCAGATAGCGAATGGAATCGGATTAGTCCACACATGGACCAAATACAGTAATGATAACTTTAACAAATGAGGATCTAATTATATTCTATTGACATTCAATGGCTTCATTGTAACCGAATTCCTCCGTGTAATCGCCCTCGGAGCTAATATTTAGGAGAAATGGAACCTGACCGCCCATATAAAGATGTTGACTGCAAACAAAAATATCCGTCTGTCGACTTTGTTTGATTATTAACACAACTCATGTCTGAAGCCTGCATCATCTGTAAGGCACAAGTTATATGTGTAACAGAACTCTCTCCATTTGCCTGGATGTGTGCAGCTTCAGTACTCTTGAAGGAACTGGACATCCTCCACGACAATGCAGTCACTTAACTGTAATGCATTCAATATCTGAATGTTTATTACCCTCACCGCTAAGGCACGATTGCAGTAGAGTGCACCACCTACAAGATGCGGTGGAGTAAGTCATCCAGGCTGTGTTGATAGACCATTCAATGCTCAAAAAATGTACCGACTACAAGGACAAGTTTGAAGATGCACTGAAGCGCTACCATTTGCAGGTTACCCTCCAAGGCACATACCGGCATGACTTGGAGATGTATCAGTGGTAAATTCATTGAGTGCTGAAGCGGTCTTGATGGTCAAGCCTTCCATCCTTTATCTTACAATTTTTAAAAAATCTTGATTTTTGCATTGACCAGATTTGTGCTCATTCTTTTAGTTGTTTCCAAACTGGCGGTTGCTAAAGATCGAATATCATCCACAATTTGAGGTCGACAACAAAAAATATCCAAATGTGCTCTCGACCAACTGAGCTCCCTGTCCAAAACTCTTCAATGATCTGTGAATATCCACTCCAAGATCTCTTTGTTCCTGTTTGTTCTGTTCACCACTCAGAATCATCACTGTTATTGTTTCAACTCCCAAAATTCATTTCCACGAACTGGTCTGGATTCAATTCCATTCGCCGTTCTTATTTTACATCTGATTGATACATCTCTGCAGGCCCTGACATTATTCATCATATTCAAATACACGATCAATTGTTGCATCCTCTGCAAACGTCTAACTCATGACTCCTCCAATTAAGTCTGAATCGTTGATCTACATCAGCAAAAAATGGAACTCCACTGGAAACAGGCTTCCAAACATGGTTCATTGCTGGATGTGATGAACACCTGCAATAATAGCACATCGGACCCCTGATGTCATTTGTAAACATGCTGGTGATTCTGCCAGTTGGCCTCCTGAGTGATCCCTTCTCACATATGGGAGTGGTGAATGACCTGTCCACATTGTGCCTGGGCACGTAGGTTTACACCTCAGCGGGTAATTGAATCCTTTCCTGAAGTCTCCCGATGGACCTGACTTCTTGGCGGTGTGTGTATCCATGTGTCTATTTAGCTTGGACAATCAGTTGAATTTGAGTCCACGCAGCGATGACTCCCAATTTTCCCCGTCATCCATGTAATTTTTAAATTGTTCTTTTTCTCGCACGGAGTTGGTCATCATGGTCTGAATATTATTTGTTGTTTATT
>NW_025169395.1:0-1745 GCF_004010195.1 Chiloscyllium plagiosum | reverse complement strand
CTGTGCATCGACACAATTTAGCTGCTGCATCTTATCAACCAGTAACTAGACTTCTCAAGGACTTCTGTCGCTGTGAAACACAATCAGTAATCTGAATGTTTGAAAACAAATTTATAAATTCATATCAAGCTTGACCAATGAAGAAAAGGCGACAAGAGCAGAGTGTAAATGCAAATCCACCAGTCTCCTCTCATCGGAGACGAATTGGGGAAAACTGTATATTTCATGTGATTGATGCTTGAAAATTAGAATATAGTTCAATTAAAGAGGTTATTCACATCCAATGAAGAAAACGCCGGTTGACACAATGAACATAGATCAATTCTGGATGCAATAAAAGCAAGATACAATCACGTTTTACTCAACTGGAATGCGTGTGCCACCATCGACTTTCCAGACCACAGAAGCTGCTCCCTTCATTAGAAAGGGAAGTGACTGGTGGTGATTTAATCAGTGGGCGACAAGATCTCAGGCAAGTGAAGAGGGTGAGAAGGACAGTTGCTCTTGGCATTCTTAACCCGGTATTGGGAACTGGACCCATGCTTTTCAAACCAACAACACAGCCAACTGAACTAATCCAATACTTCCTCACAGCCGTGTTACATGTGCGGATGAATTATTGAATCCCTTGCTACACACAGTGTAAATGAACGGCCTCTCCTCACAATGCGTTTGCTGGTGTTTCATCAAAGCATTGTTACTCCTGAAGCTCTTCTCACAGTCAGAGCATTTACATTTTCTCTCACTGGTGTGAACAAGCCCATATATGCTGAGATTGGAGATCCAAGTGACCCCCTTCCACACAAGAAGAAAGTAAGTGTTTGTCACTCATGTGAATATGCTGGAGCTCACTGAGTACAGATGACTAAGTGAATCGCTTCCAACACTCAGTGGACGTGTTCAGTCTCCATCCAGTGTGGTCAAGCGTGTGTGTTTGAAGCTTTCCTGATTTAATAAATCCCGTCTCAAGCACAGACTAGACAGATGTTCACTCTCCAGTTTCAATGCGACTGGGTCACATTGGGGTGGACGGTGAAGGTTATCCCTGCCCGAACGGAGCAGAGGAGCTTCTCTCCCAGTGATGAAGACGCTTGTGTGACATTAGGCTGGATCCCCAAGTGAATACATTTCCACTCATAGTACAGCTGAAAGAATTGTCGCCCATGTGAATAACTTGTTGGTGAATTCAAATTTCTGAAGTTAAGACCTGTGCAAATCATAAAGATTTTTTTCCCCACAATCAGGTCTCTTGTGAGTGTAAATCCACAGATGCTACACGAGGCTGGACCACAGAGTAAATCCCTTTCCACACATGGAGCAAGTCAACAGTCTCTCCTCAGAATATCTGTGTCGATGCGCTTACCGCTGCTCTGAGCAGATTGTAATTCTTCCCACAATCCGGCCATTTCCATGTTGCTGATCTCCTTACATATCTCCAAGTTGAATGGTCTGTTGAATCCCTGCCCTTAACCACAACATAGGTATGGCTTCTCTGCAGATGTTTTAAAGAATGTTAATTGGATATTGTGAAATATTTTCTGCAGTCAGTGCACTGGAACACTGAGACTGTACCGTGTGTGAGTGTGTGTGTGTGTGTGTTAGCGATTTACACTCACACTGTCGTTTAAAATCTTTTCCAGCAAATATATCAGATAAATATGCAGCCTTCATGTCCTGCTGAATGTAATGACTCTGTTGGATCTTGGATCTTGATATCAAGCTGAATTTGACTCACTCTTCTTCAA
>NW_025169394.1:0-1745 GCF_004010195.1 Chiloscyllium plagiosum | reverse complement strand
TTATTGCCCATCGTAAGATTATTCTTTCAGGTGGCCCGCCCCGTCAGAAAGGCAAATACAGTGATGGCATTTATTTTGAGAGGACTTTAACATTAAAACAGGGATGGATTTCTGAGGCTCGATAAGAGTCTGCTCAGACCACATTAGAGTATTTTGTACCGTTTTGTGCCCCATAACTATGGAAGGATGTACCTTCCCTGGAGCTTGTTCAGAGGAGCTTCACAAGAATGGTCTTAGAAATGAAAAGCTAAACATATGAGGTCTCTGGGTCGAAACTTGCTGGAGTTTATAAGGATGATGGGGGATCTAATGGCAGCATCCAGAATACTGGTTGCCTGGTCAGAATAGATGTTGGGAAGATGTTTCCACTGTTAGAAGAGAAATAACTCAAGGACGTAGCCTGAGATTAAAGAGAAGATATTTCAGAACGGAGATAAGGAGAAATGCCTTCAGCCTGAGAGTGGTGAACCTATGGTCGAATAGCAGTTTCCTTCTCTAAAGGACATTAGTGAACCAGGTGAGTTTTTCTTGGCAATCAATTCATAACCACCATCCGTCCCTTAATTCCAGATTTGAAGTCAAGATCCGCGATTTGCTGTAGCAGGATTTGAATCCAGATCACCAGAACATTATCTGTGTTCATCACATACGAATTCAGTGATAACATCATGAGGCCACTAACTTGCCCAATCCTCCACAGTGTGACTAAATTGTGCAGTATGATATGCCCTATGGTTTGCCTTCACGTTATCTTTGACTTTCTTATCAAGATATGAATGATTTTTCTCCGTTATGCAATTCCTCTTCGGTCTTTAGTATCTTCCTAATTATTTGCCAAATTGGTACAGCTGTCCTGCTTTTAACTGTTTTTTTTTTTCTCCCCCCAGTCCACCCTGGCCAAATCCTTCCTTAGGCCAGTATAATTATTATCGCCTAACACTAAAACTCTCATGTATAACTCAATCTTCACTCTTTCAATCTGATTGTGAAACTCCAGCATGTTGTGGTTACTCTTTTCAAGGCAAAGCTCATCCACCAATCCTTCCTTATTACATAATATTAAATCTAATTTAGTCCATTCTCTGTTTGGTTCCATGACATCCTGCTCGAAGAACTAGTCTCTCATACACTCCATGAATCTTTATTCGAAGATGTCATTGTCGAGATGATTAATTGAGTCAATTTGCATGTTCGAACCACCCATAGTTATTGTTGTGCCCTTGTTACAAGCCCTCGCTCTTTTCAACCTCAGAAGTACTTAGTGGGGGACGGTGGCTGAAAATAAATCTTCCCAAGGGTTTTCTTCACATGACTTCTAGTTGCACGGAGATGGATTTCAAATATGTTTTGGCACAAAACACTTTGAAAATGTCTGAGTACTCACTCACACGAACAAATGTTTATTTTCTTAACACTAACCACATTTTACAGTAAATATCGAGGAATTAAGAGGGCTAAAAGTGGTCATGAGATATCTTTCGCAAACAGGGTTGAGAAAAATACCCAAAACTTTGTTTTCATATATAAGGTGCAAGAGTGTAACTAGAGAACAGTTTGGCCCACAGAAGAAGGTTATGCATGGAGTTAGAGAAAATGGGTGAGATTCTTAGCGAGTCCTTTACATCTATATTCATCAAGGAGAGGGACATGATGGATATTGAGGTTGAGGGTAGATCTTTGAGTACTCTGGGTCAACTCGACATAAAGAGGGAGGATATTCTAAAAGATATTAATGTAGACAAGCT
>NW_025169393.1:0-1745 GCF_004010195.1 Chiloscyllium plagiosum | reverse complement strand
TCCATCTCTGTACTCAATACTCTGACCAAAAAAGGAAAGCATACCAAACACCTTCTTCATTATCCTATCTACCTGCAATTCCATTTCCAAGGAGCAATGAACCTGCACTCCGCAATAGCGCTCGAACCGTACCATTAGGTGTATAAGTCCTGCTAAGACTTGCTTTCACAAAATGTAGCACCACGCATTTATCTGAAATGAACTCCATCTGCCACTTCCCAGCCAATTGGCCCATCTGATGAAGGTCCTGTTGTAATCTGAGGTAACCGTCTTTGCTGTCCACTACACTTCCAATTTTGGTGTCATCTGCAAACTTACTATCGATACCTCTTACACTCACATCCAACTCATTTATATAAATTACAAAAAGTAGTGGACACAGCGCCGATCCTTGTGGCACTCCACTGGTCAAAGGACACAATCTGAAAAACAACCCTCCACCACCACCCTCTGGCTTCTACCTTTGAGCCAGTTATATGTCCTGTTGGCTAGTTCTCAGTGTATTTCATCAGATCTAATCTAGCTAACTAGTCTCCCGTGGGGAACCTTGTCGAACGCCTTACTGAAGTCCATATACAGTTAGTAAGTTTGCAGAAGACACAAAAATTTGAGGTGTAGTGGAATGCGAAGAGGGTTACCTCAGATTACAACAGGATCTTGACCAGATGGGCCAATGGGCTGAGAAGTGGCAGATGGAGTTTAATTCAGATAAATGCGAGATGCTGCATTTTGCGAAAGCAAATCTTAGCAGGACTTACACACTTAATAGTAATATCCTAGGGAGTTTTGGTGAAAGAAGAGACCTTGGAGTGCAGATTCATATCTGCTTGAAAGTGGAATCGCAGGTAGATAGGATAGTGAAGAAGGCATTTGGTATGCTTTTTTTTATTGGTCAACGTATTGAGTACAGGATTAGCGATATCATGTCGTGGCTGTACAGGAAATTGGTTGGACCACTGTTGGAATATTGCGTGCAATTCTGGTCTTCTTCCTATCGGGAAGAAGCTGCGAAACTTGAAAGGATTCACAAAAGATTTACAAGGATGTTGCCAGGGTTGGAGGAATTGAGCTACAGAGAGAGTCTGAACAGGTGTGGCTAATTTCCCTGGAGCGTCGGAGGCTGAGGGGTGATCTTATTGAGGTGTACAATTTTATGACGTGCATGGATAGGGTAAAGAGGCAAAGTCTTTTTCCTGGGTTCAGTGAGTCCTGAACTAGAGGCCATAGGTTTCAGGTGAGAGAGGAAAGATATTAAAGAGTCCTAAGGGGCAACCTGTTCACACAGAGCGTGGTACGTGTCTGGAATGAGCTGAGAGAGGAAGTGGTGGAGCTGGTACAATTGCAACATTTAAGATGTGTTTGGATGGGCATATGAATAGAAAGGGTTTGGAGGGACATGGGCCGGGTACGGGCAAGTGGGACTAGAATGGGTTGGGATATGTGGTCGGCATGGACAGGTTGGATAGAAGGGTCTGTTTCCATGCTGTACATCTATATGACTCTATCTACCTCTCTGCCCTCATAAATCCTTTTTGTGACTTCCTCAAAAAACTCAAGCAAATTTATGAGTAATTCTTTTCCACGCACAAAGCCATGTTGAATCTCCCTAACCAGTCCTTGCCTTTCCAAATACATGTACATCCTGTCCCTCAGGATTCGCTCCAACAACTTGCCCACCACCGACTTCAGGCTCACTGGTCTACAGTTCCTTACCAACTTTCTTAAACAGTGGCACCACGTTAGCC
>NW_025169392.1:0-1745 GCF_004010195.1 Chiloscyllium plagiosum | reverse complement strand
GTGGCGATAGGAAGAGGTGTCCTCGAGTTGGTACTTGGCTTCAGCGGTGCAGAGGTCAGTGCGCCAGACTACCACTGCGCCCCCATATCTGCTGGCTTGATGGTGAGGTTGGGATTGTAGCAGGGGGATTGGAGTGCTGCGCGTTGTGAGGGTGAGATGTTGAGGTGGGGGAGAGGGTAGACAGGTTGAGGCGGTTAATGTCCCAGTGGCAGTTCGAAATGAAGAGTTCGAGGGCAGGTAATAGGCCAGCGCGGAGTGTCCAGGTTTATGCAGTGTGTTGGAGGTGGGCGAAGGAGTCCTTGGAAGGTGGGCGGGAGTCCTGATTGTGAAAGTGAGCTCGGAGGTGGAGGCAGCAGAAGAAAGGTTCGACGTCACGGCGTGTATTAAATTCTTTGATGCATGGACGGAGGGGGATGAAGGTGATTCCTTTGCTGAGGTCTGATCGTTCGTCCTCAGTGAGGGGAAGGTCCAATCCCAACCTCACCATCAAGCCAGCAGATATCGGGGCGCAGTGGTAGTCTGGCGCAATGACCTCTACACCACTGAAGCCAAATACCAACTCGACGACACCTCTTCCTACCGCCCCCTCGACCATGACCCCACCTCCATCACCAAACCATCATCTCCCAGACCACACAGAACCTCATAACCTCAGGACATCTCCCAAACACATCTTTCAACCTCATTGTCCGGGAACACCTCACTGCCCCGTTCTACCTCCTTCCCAAGATCCACATGCCTGACCACCCTGTTCGACCCATTGTCTCAGCATGCTCCTGCCTCACTGAACTCATCTCTACCTGCATCGACGCTATAATAAAATCTCGAAGAATAATTTGAGTCTGTTGCCTAAACTGCATTGAAATGTAGATTGAATTGGGACAATGAAAAGGAACGCGATTGTCTTTTCCAAGTCAAGTTGCTGTGAACTTTTATCGTATGAAAGAGATCCAGAAGAACCAAATAACGAGAAATGCGAAGTGCATGTTGATGCATGCGATTCTGAATGAGTGTTTTGTCAGATGAAATTTGTAGCAGTTGGGTAGAAGTGATTCATCTTGGCGAAAAGAGCACAGAGAGACGGCACGAAACAATGTAGATATTTCAAAAGTGGCAGGGGCTGGGTGTAGGGGCACCCGAGAACTGGCTGTAAATGCACAGTAGAGAATTACCGATGTGGGTGCCGTGCATGGGCACGGACAGACTTACACATTGGTCTTATCCTTTCCCCCTTGCTCTCGCCATTGATGAATGCTGGACATAAGACACATATAAACACAAGATGTGGGAAGCAAGCTCCCTCTCGTTATGCACAAACGTGATGCATCATATTGAACTATGAACAACTGGAGAAGTCAGCAAGTTAACTGCAGGGACTGAATCTAAACTGTGTATTAATAACCGCAGATTTATGCAGCATAAACAAGAAAACTGATTTGAAATGTCTTTATACGCATGTCATTAACAGACGGTTCGTTCTAATACCCGTGTGGCTGAAAGAAGTAGACACCACATTTCAAGGTGGATGACAACATTACCAATTCTGTTCAGAAATTGAGATCTATTTGATAATTTGACACAGTGACCAAGTTTAATTTAAATAATACAAACCAAATTCCCTCACGTGATATAAAAGAGTGATTCCATTACAAACATTGTCCTTGCTAAGTAGCAGTTACTCAACATGAAAAATAGAATGTGATTTCTCGTGCGCATACGTCAATTAGCACGATTATCTTACTTCT
>NW_025169391.1:0-1745 GCF_004010195.1 Chiloscyllium plagiosum | reverse complement strand
TGTGTCAGTGTGTCTATGTATGTGTTTTTTATGTCTGTGAATGTGCGTTTGTGTGTCTATGTGTGTTTGTATAGGTGAGTTTGTCCACCTGTGTGTATGTGTGTGTCTGTGTATGCGTTTGTGTTTGTGTGTGTCAGTGTGTCTGTGCATGTGCGTGTGTCTGTGTGTGTGTATGAGTATTTGTGTACATCTGTGTGTGTGTGTGTCTGTGTCTGTGTTTGAATATATAAGTTTGTGCATTTGTGTATATGTGGGTGTGTAGGTGCATCTGCGATTGTGTATATGTGTATATATTATTTTATGTGTGTGTGTGCATCTATGATTATGTAAATATGTACATATTGTTTTGTGCCTGTGTCTGGTTGTCTAAGTACTATTGTTTTGTGCCTGTGTCTGGTTGTCTAAGTACACAGTTGTGTGTCTGTGTGTGTTATTGTTTGACTCATAATTGAAATGACGTCTTCACGTGTGCATCACAGATTCTGTCGGTGTTGTGGTTTTGCACTTATTAACTATGGGACAGCCTGTGTAACATATATGAAGCTTCCACCCTCCGGGCAGCTCATAGTGCAGCAGAAATTCAGGCGAAGATGAGAACTGTCCTGTTCTTTGTTCTTGTGGCCTTGGTGATGGTGCAGCCAGGCACTGCTGATGAAGTCATGAAACAACATCTTTCCTTTAACCGTGAGTCCATTTATCCTCAAACAATGTTCACAAACATTCAGAACGGCAGACTGAAGTCACTCATTTCTCTGAAAACAGAGTTGTAACCCACTGCATTTAGCTGACAAAAGTTTAAAATCAATCAGCTAATATGTACGATAACTGTTCGTGGGATGCTAAACCAAGATTTATTGTCCATTCCTTATTGCCCAGAAGGCATTTGGGAATGAATCTGGAGTCACGTGTAAATAGAGTAGGTAATGTTCTTCACTTAAGAACATTAATGAAGTAGTTATTCACTTGTTTCACCACCATCATCCCTCCCCCGGATAAGCAATAGCGTTTTCATATTTGACATCAGATTATTTGGATATAAATCGTATTTCGTCACCTTCCTCGATGAGATTCAAAGGCAGCTCTTCAGAACATGAGCTTGATGGTCTTGGATGTCCGTCCCGTGATAATCCCACCAGTCTACCATGAATTCCTTGTGCAGTTAGTGAATTATGGCAGACATTTCCCATGAGTAAACAATCCACTTCAGTTCTGAAACACTTCATTATATTTGCCTTTTGAAATAAATAAGCAGTAGATTATAACCTTTAAGGCCATTCCATGTCATTGGAAGTCACGGCATTGCTGCAATCGACAGGTGCCCCTCCCTTGTATTGGACTGTGTTCATTATGTCCAGATTTCTCATCAGTGACTGCGCGAAATATGTCTTTAAGGTTCAGTGGTCTCACGGGCTGAGGTGAAACCTTGGCCCCTGACTGCAGGAATCAATAAACTTCTCGTCTTTGCTTTCCAGCTCGATCCCGGAAATGTATATTTGAGGGAGGGGTGTGCAGATTTGAAAAATGTCTCGATGATGAATTGGAGTTTGGTAAGGGTTGCAGACAACATCACCTTTGCTGCATGAATATCAATGGACCGCAAGGTTAATCTGAGGCTGTGCCTGAAGCTAACTGCAAAATCCTTTGTTATTGGATGTGTCCACATGGGCCCTAAGCCACTGTTTCTGTATCGTCATTAAAGGTGTTCACTGTTCCTCGCATCCCGTGGCCCGTGTCTGATTTCAGAC
>NW_025169390.1:0-1745 GCF_004010195.1 Chiloscyllium plagiosum | reverse complement strand
TAGTATGATAGCACCATATATGGACCCATCGATTCATAAAGATTGTTCTTCCAGAAATTACATGGAAAGCTGCACAAGTCCCACTCCCCAGCACTTAGTCCACAGTCTTGAATGTTATGACATTTCAAGTGCTCATTCAAGTACTTTTTAAAGGTTTTGAGGATTTCCTCCTCAGCTACCCTCCTGGGCAATGCACTGTAGGCCCCTTCCATACTCTGGATGTCATGTTCCCTCTAAACCTCCTGCCTTTCAGCTACACCTCAGTATTGGCCCTTCACTAACTAGGATGTTATCTGGACTGGAACTTTTGAGCTATAAGACGGGGTTGAATAGATTGGGACTTTTTTCCCGGGAATTGTTTTAAAAAAATTCTCAAGGTCAAGGATCAGGCTCGCAGGAAAGTAGTCTGACACAGAACAAACGACCAAGAGGCGAGTCTGCTAGAATATGAGCATTTTATTCCCCGCAGCGTCGCCACAACCAGGTCTTGTACTTACAAAGGGTCTGGTTTATACTCACTCTACATGTTACCGGAACTGGGAGCCATCAGTTCTCGTAGAGCGGTTGCCAACAACCCACGCTCGGCGGTTAAACGTAACCCCGGAGCAGACTCACCGAACTGGAGACTTTTCCAGCTGATATACTCTTTTCCAGATATAAACATTCATGTGAACAGCAGAGCAAGGCTAAAAAACACATTCCATTCTGGTTACATACAGATAAGAAGATTCACACGGGGAGGTGTGTAATAAGATTCACACGGGACTAAGCAACACCTCCATTCCAGTTAGATTCACACATGTATTGGGACATAATTTTTAACCGTTTCACCACATTCCACTGCTTGGCCCAATACATGTGTTACATTATGATTCACACATGTATTGGGACATAATTTTTAACCGTTTCACCACATTCCACTGCTTGGCCCAATACATGTGTTACATTATGATTCACACATGTATTGGGACATAATTTTTAACCGTTTCACCACATTCCACTGCTTGGCCCAATACATGTGTTACATTATGCCCATATATATTCTTTCCAACAAACGTTTACGTACACGACAAATATAATCACTGCTATAGTTGGTTAACAGATAGGTCTGATTCTGCCTTTCAGTTCAGTTCAGTTAGGTTCAGTTCCGTGCAGTTCAGTTCCGTTCAGCTTAATTCAGTTCAATTCGTTTCAGTTAATTTCAGTTCCGTCAATTCAGTGTAGTTCAATTCAGCTCAGTTCAGGTCTGTTCAGTTCAATTCAATTGCGTTCAATTCAGTTCCGTCCATTTCAGTTCAATTCAATTCAGTTCAGTTCAGTCAATTCAGTGTAGTTCAATTCAGCTCAGTTCAGGTCTGTTCAATTCAATTCAATTGCGTTCAATTCAGTTCCGTCCATTTCAGTTCAATTTAGCTCAGTTCCATTTTGTTCCGTTCAATTTGATTCACTTCAGTTCAATTAAATTAATTCCTCAACATAGAGATATCTCCTGAACTGAGCCCCTGCTCATGTTTCAGTAGAGCTAACTCCGCTTCAGCTTTTTGGCGCTTGTCTGACGGTTGTCTACAAGCCGCCGCACATGCCCACATCCTCCGCTGTACCCCAGGCAAGGGGTTCTTCGGCAGGACTGGGATCCTCTCAAGGGTGGACAGCAGCGACACTGGGGTTCCTACGCCCTCGGCTCCCCAGTTTTCCGGTCGCCCCCCACCATTTAACTCCGCTTCAGCTTTTTGGCGCTTGTCTGA
>NW_025169389.1:0-1745 GCF_004010195.1 Chiloscyllium plagiosum | reverse complement strand
ATCCCATCCTCGCTATTGTTGGTGTTCCTGGTGCGTCTGTCTCTGCCCATTTACTAAATGTCTAACCCGTTGTGAATGTCATGGTTTTCTCTGTATATTTGGTAAAGATTCAAACTATTGTCTTCGCTTTCCACAACAATCTCCATTCCAAACCTTGAATTTCATATCGTTCACTTACTAACATCTGAGGAGAAAGAAAAGTGTTTATAACCACGATTATCCCATTTTATCCTGAACTGATTTATATCGCAATATTCCGTCTACCACAAAACCTGTCCACTCCCAACTTCACAATATCCCCAGTCTTCACTTCTGCGTTAATGCTGTTTCTGAATAATCCATCATCCACACCTTTCCAGTTACAATTATCTTCTGGCAACTCTTCTCGATGCACATATTTTGATCGCAAACATTTTCTTACCTCGACCTGGAACCTATGCCAGGTGCAAAGTGTGAGGTCAGTATTATTCTAAAATGAGGTGGTCACAGCTTTGTGTCACCTGTTTCAGCATAACCTGTAACCTCGCACGAGGGAGAGGCTTATGCTGTCAGTGACCAGGAAGTGACAGTTTCATTGAACTGTCTTGATTCTAAAACTTTATGAGCAGGAGTGTGTGACACGTCCATCATCTCCCAATTGCAGTGCTCCGATGCATTCACACAGTGACGGATTCCATCTCTGCCTGCTGCTGAGGGAAATGCCTTCGTGCTGTCTCCACAATGGAAGGTACCAAAAATCTTCCAGAAATATTGTGGGACAGACTGACTGGTCAAAATAAGAACCTGCGAGGAGAAAGTGAGGACTGCAGATGCTGGAGATCAGAGCTGAAAATGTGTTGCTGGAAAAGCGCATCAGGGGTTCAGAAGAAGGGCTTATGCCCGAAACGTCGATTCTCCTGTTCCTTGGATGCTGCCTGACCTGCTGCGCTATTCTAGCAAAATAAGAACCTGTGCATGATTAGAATTATAAAGTGAACTTACTCAAAAAACTAATTGAATTGAAGGTTGGCAAGTTACTGCATCACATGAGCTCCATCCGAGAGTTTTCATGGAAGTGGCAATACAGCTAGTGAAAGTGATATAGAGTCATACAGGACAGAAACAGACCCTTCGGTCAAACCAGTCCATGCTGAAGTTTCTCAACCCCATTCTTTTGCTTTCTTGCCATAACCGTTGATCCTAATCAAAAACCTATCCATCTCAGTCTTATACATACTCAGTAACCTGGCTTCCACAGCCTTTTTTGGCATTGAATTCCATGGATTCACCACTCTCTGGCTGAAGACGTTTCTCATAATCTCCGTTTGAAAAGCTGTTCCTTTTACTCTAAGGCTGTGCCCTCGGGTCCTAGTCTCTCCTATCAATGGAAACATCTTCACAAAATCTATTCTGTTCAGACTATTCAGTATTCTGTATGTTTCAATTCGATCTCCCCTAATCCTTCTAAAATCCACTGAATATAGATCCAGAGTCCTCAAAGTTTCCTCATATGTTATGATTTTCATTCCTGGAACCATTCTCGTGAAACTGCTCTGAACACGTTCCAAGGCCAGTACATCTGTTCTGAGATATGGGGGCTCAAAATTGCACAACATACTGCAAGTACTCCCAAGAAGGTTACTACATCTACAGATGATACAACATTCGAAGGTATCGTTGATAGCAATGAACGTTATCAGAAATTATAGTGGGATTTTAATCTGATGGGGAAATGAGCTGAAGATTGGCACCTGCAATTCAATACA
>NW_025169388.1:0-1744 GCF_004010195.1 Chiloscyllium plagiosum | reverse complement strand
CTTCACTAGCTCATGACACTGGAAGTAATCAGGAGATTACCACTGACGAGGTCCTGGTTTTTAACTTTTCTCCTAGATGCCGGTAATCATTCTGTAGAACCACATTCCTTTGTCTACCTGGGTCATTTGTGCCAACGTGCACAATGACTTCTGGTTGCTCCCCCTTCCCCTTGAGAACATTCAGCAGCCACTCAGAAACATCTTGGACCCTGACACCTGAGAGGCAACGCACCATCCTGGATTCCCGTTTGAGGCCACAGAATCTCTGATCTGTCCCCCTAAGAATCGACTCTTCAATCCCAAAGACCCTGTTTACCTTTATCTTTTCCTGCTACTCCCCACAGCCAGTCATAATGCAACCAACCTGGCTACTTCTGATTTCCTGACACCCATTCCCCCATCTGCCAATACACACACAAAATCAGAATCCAAAATGGTAGACTTGTTTTCGAGAGTAATGGCCACAGGAGATTTCTGCGCTCCATGCTTACTCCCTTCGCCATTCCCGGTGGTCGCCCAGCTAGTTTTTTCCCAAAAAAATGACAGATTTTGTTTTAGTAATTGGAATGCAAATTTTGAAATATTCATGTTCTGAGTAATAATTAGACTTCACAATGAAGCTGGCCTTGCAATATTTGCATTTTAAATGCTTATGCTGCACCAAATAATCAGGTATTTGCGAGCATTTACAATGGGAAATAATGGGATACTGACTTTTATTCGCATCAGACACACGACAGAATACAAAGCTTTGAAGTATGGGAGCAGGCCATTGGCCACTGTGTGTGCACCAGCTCAAGTAATGTCTCCCACGCGCCTCCCATTTGCCAGCCCTATCTGCAGCCTGTTAAATTCATATTTCCAAATACATAACCAGTTCTCTTTTTAATCTTCATCCACAACTCTCCCAGGCAGTCCATTCCGAATTCTAACAACTCTCTCATTAAAGACGTTTTTTCTTATCTCACTCCTGGATCTTTAGCTAAAAATCTTGAAATTAGAAATCGATTATGCTGTAATGCCAACTAACGGAAACAGAGTATTCCTGTTTTACTCTGCAACATTTTTTTTCATAATTTTAAGCATCGCAATAAGTTCACATCGTTGTCTGTTCTGCTCCAGGAAGAATAAGCCTTGCAAGAACTGTAACAAACACTACATTGGACAAACAGGCAGAAAACTAGCCACCTGGTACATGAACAACAACTAGCCAGAAAAAAGACATGACCCACTATTACTAGTATCCCTACTAGTATTTTGACTGGGTCTGCACACCCATCGAGGACAAGGCAAACAGAGACACGAACGAGAATTCCTAGAAGTATGGCATTCCAATCGGAACTCCATCAAGTAACACATCGATTTTGAATCCAACTCACATTCTCTGAGAAAAAGAACCGGACATGAAATCACCAATATGGAAGTTACATCACTTACTCAAGGAAACCTAAACACTTAAATATAAATTCGGAAAAAAACGCTAGCACTTGACCGGAGGCTCACTGATAATGTTCCCTAGTTTAGTGATGAACCGTCTGAAAATGAACTCTCCAACTCAGCGAGCAAACTGACATACAGAAGAAACGCAATTTCTCTCATCCTTTCTTTAACTAACTCCTTTATTCCAGTTATCATTCTGATTATTTATAAGGTTATTGGTATTCTTCTGCAAAGCAATGTGGCATCTGTCTGTGTGAATGTGTATGTGAGCGAGAGACCGAACAATCCTTTCAATCTCTGAATT
>NW_025169387.1:0-1744 GCF_004010195.1 Chiloscyllium plagiosum | reverse complement strand
CATTCTCTCTCGGTCAAACCTGGTTATCTGTCGTTTTTTTTGTAGATTCCTCAGTGTGCTATCCTATTGGTGAGCTGTGGCGTGGGGTCAAACTCTCTCTTTTGGTAGGTGTTGGTATCTGCAAGTAGTTGTTGCGCTTTTTGGATGCACTCTGATCCAATATACCAGCCAATGCAGCGGACAGCTGGAACTGACAACCGGAAGCGGCAGATACAAATCACTATAAATGCCGGAGGAAACATTACAGAAGCGCTTCACAGGAGGCTCCCAAACACTGCGTCACTGCCACCCTGACCCCCTAACACTCACTCCATCACCATCACCCTGACCCCCTCACACTCACTCCTTCACTGTCACCCTGATCCCCTCAGACTCACGCCATCACCGTCACCCTGACCCCCTCACACTCACTTCATCACCATCACACTGACCCCCTCACACTCACTCTTTCACCGTCACCCTGATCCCCTCAGACTCACGCCATCACTGTCACCCTGACCCCCTCACACTCACTCCTTCACCGTCACTCTGATCCCCTCAGACTCACGCCATCACCGTCACCCTGGCCCCCTCACACTCTCGCCATTACAGTCACACTGACTCGTTCACACTCACTCCATCACCGTCACCTTTACACCCTCACACACACTCCATCACCGACACCCAGACCCCTCACACTCACTCCATCACTCTCACACTGATCACCTCACACTCACTGCATCAATGTCACCCTGACCCCCTCACATACACTCCACCACCGTCACCCAGACCTCCTAACATTCACTCCATCACCGTCACCCTGATCCCCTCACACTCACTCCATCACTGTCAAAATATTCCCCTCACACTCGCTACATCACTTTCACACACCCCTTACACTCACTCCAACGCCATCAACCTGACCCCTTCACAATCTCTCCATCACTGTCACCCTGACACACTCACACTCACTCCATCACTCTCACACTGATCCACTCACACTCAGTCCATCACCGTCATCCTTAATCCCTCACAATCATCCCATCACCGTCACCATGACCCCTTCACACTCACTCCATCACATTCAACCTGACCCCCTCACACTCGCTCCATCACCTTCATGCTGACCCGCTCACACTCACTCTATTGCCGTCACCCTGACACTCCCCATACTCACTCCAGCACCATCACACTGATCCCCTCACACTAATCCATCACTGTCACACTGACCCCCTCACACCCACTCTATCACTGTCACCCTGATACATTCACAATCACTCTATCACCATCACCCTGACCCCCTCACACTCCCACCATCAAGGTCACACTGGCCCACTCACACTCACTCCATCACTGTCACACTGACCCCCTCACACTCATTCCATCACCGTCATACTGAAACCCTCACTCTCACTCCATCACCTTCACCCTGACCCCCTCACACTCACTCCATCACCGTCACGCTGACCCCTCACACTCACTCCATCACCGTCACATTGTCCCACTCACACTCACTCCATCACCATCACGCTGACCCACTCACACTCACTCCATCACCGTCACCCTGACCGCCTCATACTCACTCCATCACAGTCACCCTGACGCCCTCACACTCACTCCATCACCGTCACAGTGACCCTCTCACACTCCAGCAGCATCACACTGAACCCCTGACACTCACTCCATCACCATCAGACTAATCCCCTCACACTCACTCCACAACCGTCAACCGGTCAACCTCACACTCACTCCTCCACTGTCACAC
>NW_025169386.1:0-1744 GCF_004010195.1 Chiloscyllium plagiosum | reverse complement strand
TCATGTTGCGGTTGTACAGGACATTGGTTAGGCTACTTTTGAACACTACATGCAATTCTGATCTCCTTCCTATCATGAGGATGTTGTGAAATGTAAAAGGGTTCTGAAAGTATTTACAAGGATGTTGCCAGGGTTGGAGAATTTGAGCTAGAGGGAGAGGGTGAATAGGCTGTAACTGTTTTCCCTGGGCCATTGGAGGCTGAGGGGTGCCGTTATAGCCACTGAAAAATCATGAGGGGTATGGATAGGGTAAATAGGCAAAGTCTTTTCCTTGGGACGGCGAAGTTCAAAACTAGAGGACATAGGTTTAAGGTAAGAGAGGAAAGATTTAAAAGGGACCTGAGGGGCAACTTTTTCACAGAGGGTGGTGCATGTATGGAATTAGCTGCCAGAGGAAGTGGTGGAGGCTGGTACAATTGCAACATTTAAAAGACATCTGAATGGTTATAAGATTAGGAAGGGTTTAGAGGGATATGGGTCAAGTGCTGGCAAATGGGACTAGATTAGTTTAGGATACCTGGTTGGCATGGATGAATAGGACTGAAGAGTCTGTTTCTGTGCTGTACATCTCCATGACTCTATTAGATTGCCATAAGGAGCATAATTATTTATAAGATATTAATGATTTGGATGAAGGAAGCAAATACTGTTGTCAAATTTGCAAATGACACAGAAGTTGTGGGAACGAAAGTGGTGAGAATGACACAGAAGTCCGAATGTTATGGTTTTTATTTGGTCTGTGTCAATTTCATCTGGTTTCAAAGAGAGTATCACTCCATGAGTGTCTTGCAAAAGTTATCAAACTCATCTCATTAACTACCTATCCTGTCCCAATGGTACCCATTCACATGACTGTACAATCTGGCATTCCCAGAAGAACTTTCAGCTGACTGGACATCCCGCAAACACCAGCATTCCCAGTGCTGATTTGCACCCTTATGAATACTGGCTTTCCAAACCTGCCGCACTCCTTGAAAGATAGTCACTGCCAAGATGTTAAAGAAGGAAAAATTGATGACACATTTATTTTACAGGTGGAGGTCCTGGTGGACAAAGTGATCCAAAGAAGGGGCGAGTTCTTCCCAGAAGACTGCAGAGGATTGACCACTCAGGCATTGCAACTGGACTGTAATCTTCACCAGTACCAGTGCGATATCCGGGGTCTGGAGAATGACCATCAGTGCTCAATAAGTTAAGTCACCGTTTTGCTCCACCAGCATAGAGGCACAGTCTTCTTTCTGCTTCCTCACATTCAATCTATCTCTGCTACTGTATCGAGTAGAGATTTTAGAGATTTTGGAAACATACTGTTACAGCTTCACAGTTGGCTGAGGAAGAGACACCCCGAGCCGCTGGAATTCAGAGTATTGCCAGAGACCAAAAACATTCTCAACCCACAGGCAGGAGAGGATTCTGTTGTGTCAGCAGTCAGAGACTTATTACAAACTCACAGGGAGGACAGGTATGGGCTTTCATAACCCAGACTCCATAAACAATATTATGGAGTCCTAGCTTCCTTAAGCACGCGATTGAATGGCTGCTTCTATATTCAGGTTGGCAGCTACAATGGGGAGCTGGAAATGTGTTGCTGGAAAAGCGCAGCAGGTCAGGCAGCATCCAGGGAACAGGAGATTCGACATTTCGGGCTTAAGCCCTTCTTCAGGAATGGGGAAAGTTTGTCCAGCAGGCTAAGATAAAAGATAGGGAGGAAGGACTTGGGAGAGGGGCATCGGAAATGTGATAG
>NW_025169385.1:516-1744 GCF_004010195.1 Chiloscyllium plagiosum | reverse complement strand
ACAGTTACAACATCTAAAAGAATTTTGGAGAGTTTATTGGATAGAAAACGTCCAAAGGGGTATGGGGCAAACACAGGGAAGTGGAACTAGTTTAGTTACGGAAACCTGGCCGGAATGCCAAGTTAGGCTGAATGGGCTGTTTCCGTGCTGTATCAGTCTAAGATTCTACAATTCAAACTTCACTGTGATTGGTAAAGGAAAGAACAAACGGGTGTTAATTCTATTTTGTGTCCATATAAAAGTGACATGAATTTTAAATAATTTTGTCACATGAAATAATTGCTCTTATTGTGATTAGAAATACAATGAATGTGAGCATTGAAGTGAAACATAATTAAATCAATTCAAATGTGTTTCCATGGTTAAAATAAAAATTGATATTCACAATGATTGTGAGTTTGTACATTGCAATATCTTCACATTACTTCATGTACTGAGCCATTATTACACATTTATACCCCCTACTGAACTGAACAATAATTAGATATTAGGAACTCTTAGATTTTCGAAAATCTATCAGTACACTTAGAAGAAGGAGACATTTAATTTTGCTACATGACTGTGCAATGCGCAGACATGAACAGGAATTATTGCAGTGAAAAGTAGTAATAGTTCTCTGAAGTCATAAGGCTGAGATTACTGTGACCATTCAAATGAGCAAAAGTCAGTTTGCAAAGCGTGTTGGATGCAAAATGATTGGTTCCATTGTGGGATAGTTGACCTGAAAACAATAGCATTGTTGCAATGGATTAAATTAAAATATGGATATGGATCTGACTATACACGTAAGAAAGACAAACAAATTATTCTGCAATTATTATAAGGATAATGAATTCCTAATAAATGTTGTATTCTGAACAAATAAATTGACTCAATATTTTAAAAACACTTTGCGATGATGTTGATTAGACGTACATTAAGATTGGTAAGCTGAAGACTGAAATATAATACCTAGATTGATGGATTGAGGACAATAAATGAGCCATTCAATTGTTATTGTAAATAATTTATTTTTTTGATAAAATGCAGACAATACAGAAGTAATGCATTTCATTCAATTAGTTTACGTGTAGAAACATGTGTTTTTAATTTATGTAATTTTATTCTGATCGATGTTCAAACATTTGTGTCTGAATTAAGAAGAAAATAAAAAGATAGTGAAAGTGAATATGAGAGTGACCACAAGATACAGTCCATGGCATTTGATACAAAAAGGAATTTGCATAAT
>NW_025169385.1:0-186 GCF_004010195.1 Chiloscyllium plagiosum | reverse complement strand
CATTATCCTGTGGATAGTCATTGATCAGGAACTGAATTGGTCTCACCACTTAAACACAGTGGCTACAAGAGTAATTAAACTCGTGGCTCCTGAAATCCTGTCCAAACGCTACCAGGCACAAGTCAGGAGTGTGATGGATTACTCCCCACTTGTCTGGATGAGTTCAGCCCTAACAACACTCAAGAA
>NW_025169384.1:0-1744 GCF_004010195.1 Chiloscyllium plagiosum | reverse complement strand
GTGTGTGTGTGTGTGTGTGCCGCGCGAGTAAATCGTACTCCCTGAGCAGACCGACCCCGTCCTCACCAGGAGGGATTGTGCCATTTATGGGAGCACGTGAAGCTCACCAGAGAGACACAGATTGCAGAGAATTGGCAGGAAGAGGAGTCAGAGAGATGGGTTTGTTTTTCTGTTTTAACGAGGGGAGTTATTGCATTGTGGGATGAGCCGTTTTCAAGGGAGATAATTCAACAGGAACTTTCAAAGTGGCTGGAGCCTGGGATATCACAGCAAGGCCTGGGGGCAGCAGAACAGGACAGGGGCTTTGCCAAGACTGACTCAGTTGGATTTTTTTTTTTAAATTTTATGTTCAACAGGCCGATATCCATCTGTTGAATTCTGTGACGACCAACTTTGAGAGATTTACAGTGGTGTCATTACCAATGTACAGTTTAGCACAGTGTCATACAGCCTGGAAACAGACCCTTCGGCCCAACGCGTCCCTGCTGACCAGACATCCTGAATGCATCTCATTCCATTTGCCTGCTTTTAACCATTGTCCCTCTAAACCCTTCCTTTTCATCAGGTTACAGAGTCATACAGCGTGGAAACAGACCATTCGACCCAACTCATCCATGCTGACCAGACATCCTAATTTCAATGAGTCCTCGGCCCATATCCCTCCAAACCCTTCCTATTCATATACCCATCCAGATGCCTTTTAAATGCTGTAATTGTACCAGCCTCCACCACTTCCTCTGGCAGCTCGTTCCATACACGCACCACCCTCTGTGTGAAAAAGTAGCCCCTTAGACCCGTTTCCCCTCAAATCTACACCCTCCAGGTCTGGACTCCCCCCACCCCAGGGAAAAGACCTTGTCGATTTACCCTATCCATGCCCCTCATGATTTTATAAACCTCTATAAGGTCACCCCTCAGCCTCCGATGCTCCAGGGGAAAACAGCCCCAGCTTCTCCTTATAAACTCAAATGCCCCAGTCCCAGCAGCATCAGTGTCAATCTTTTCCGAACCCTTCCCAGTTTAGTAACATCCTTCCTTTTGCAGAATTGAACGCAGTATTCCAAAAGTGGCCTAACCAATGTCCTGTAAAGTCACAAAATGACCTCTCAACTCCTTTGGTCAATGCACTGACCAATAAAGGAAAGCATACCAAACACCGCCTTCACTATCCTGTCTACCCGAGATTCCACTTTCAAGGAGCTACGACCCTGCATTCCAAGGGTGTTCAATAACACCCCTCCCCCTCAGGACCCCACCATGAAGTGTCTCCGTTCTGCCCTCATTTGCCTTTCCAAAACGCAACATCTTGTACGTCTCTGAATTAAACCCCATCAGTCCCCACCTTTCCCTTAGGGAAGAGAAATCTATTTTTATTTTCAATGAGAAAACTCAAATTACCTGAAAGCTGTCTACCAGAGGCACCTTAACTCGAACCACCAAAATCCCACTGTTCAAAGGTAATAAATCGCTAAGGTGGAGGAAATTAAGTCAAAATCTAATGGGGTGGGGGGGGGGCACCCTGGGCACAGACGTAACCCTGGGCACAGACGTAACCCTGGGCAAAAGGGATTCTGATTATTTTGTAGTCAGGAAACCCCAACCTCCAATACAAACCGATCACTCAAACTGACGCACAACAAATTCAAACTCAACTCGTCAACATCAAGGCTCCCCAAAAAATCACGTGCCTTTCTAACACTGACAGTATGGACATGATGGGCAGAATGGCCTTCTGTCCACTGAT
>NW_025169383.1:0-1744 GCF_004010195.1 Chiloscyllium plagiosum | reverse complement strand
GACTCACACACACACTCTGGGACTCACACACACTGGGACTCTCACCCACACACACTCTGGGACCCAGTTGTTCTCACACTGTCTGGGATTCACACACACTCTGGGACTCTGCCTGTCTCACACACACATACACACACAATAGGACTCACACACACACACTCTGGGACTCACACACACACTCTGGGTCACTGTGATTCTCACACACTCTGGGACTCACACACACACACACACTCGGGGACTCACACACACACTCTGGGACACTGATTCTCACACACACTCTGGGACTCACACACACACACACACACACTGGGACTCTCACACACACACACACTCTGGGACTCATACACACACACTCTGGGACACTGAATCTCATACAGTCTGAGACTCAGACACACACTCTGGGACTCTCACACACACACACTGGGACACAATGGTTCTCACGCGGTCTGGGACTCACACACACACTCTGGGACCCTCTCTCTCTCACACACACACACTGGGACTCACACGCACACACACTCTGTGACTCACACAAACACTATGGGACTCTCGCACACACACACAAACTCTGCGACTCACACACACACACACACACACTCTGGGACACTGATTCTCACACACTCTGGGACTCTCACACACACACACTCTTGGACGCACACACACACACAGACACACACACAATACGCTGGGACACACACAAACACACACACAAGCTGGGACTCACACATACACACACAAAATCACACGCTGGGACACTGATACTCACACACACTCTGGTACTCACACACGCACACACTCTGGGACTCTCACACACACACACTCTGGGACACTGTGATTCTCACTCACTCTGGGACTCTCACACACACACTCCGGGACACTGTGATTCTCACACACTCTGGAACTCACACACACACACACACACACACACAAACACACACTCTTGGACTCACACACACATCACACACACACTCTGGGACACTGTGATTCTCACACACACTCTGGGATTCACAACAGACACACACAGTCTGGGACTCACACACACACGCACTCTGGGACTCTCACACACACACTCCTGGACACTGATTCTCATACACTCTGGGACTCAAACACACACACACACTCTGGGACTCATACACACACACACTCTGGGACACTGATTCTCATACAGTCTGAGACTCACACACACACACACACACTCTGGGACTCTCTCACACACACACTGGGACACAATGGTTCTCACACACTCTGTGACTCACACAAACACTATGGGACTCTCGCACACACACACAAACTCTGCGACTCACACGCACACACACACGCACACACACTCTGGGACACTGATTCTCTCACACTCTGAGACTCTCACACACACACACTCTGTGACGCTCTCACACACACACACACATACGTGGGACACACACAAACACACACACACACGCTGGGACTCACACACACTCACGCACACACTCTGGGACTCTAACAAACACAGACTCTGGGACACTGTGATTCTCACTCACTCTGGGACTCACACACACACACATTCTGGGACTCACACACACACACGCACACACACTCTGGGACATTGTGATTCTCACACACCCACTGGGACTCACACACACACACGCACTCTGGGACTCCCGCACACACACACTCTGGGACACTGATTCTCATACAGTCTGAGACTCACTACACACACACACCCTGGTACTCTCACACACACACTCTGGGACCCAGTGGTTCTCAC
>NW_025169382.1:0-1744 GCF_004010195.1 Chiloscyllium plagiosum | reverse complement strand
GGAAACTGGAGGAACCCCATGTAGGTAGAGGGCAAATATGCAAACTCCACACAGACAGGCTGGTATTGAACCCGTGTCCCTTGTGCTGTGAAATTGCAGAGCTCACCACTGAGCCATTTGTCGCTATACCTTATGCGGAAAGATTGTGAGAGTGAAGAATGAGAGGCGACTTGATAGAGGTGTACAAGATCGTGAAAGGCATAGATAGGGTGATTTTACAGAGACTTTTTCCCAGGGCGGAAATGTCTATCACAAGGATAAATATTTTCAAATACATTGGAGGATGGCACGGTGGCTCAGTGATTAGCACTGCTCTCAAGGACCCGGGTTTGGTTCCCACCCTGGGTGACTGTCTGTGTGGAGTCTGCACATTCTCTCCATGTCGCGTTAGTTTCCTCCGGGTGCTATGGTCTCCTCCAACATTGCAAAAGATGTGCTAAATTGCCTAAAGTGTTCGGTGTGTAAATCAGGAGGAAATGAATCTGGGATGGTTACAATTTGGAGGGTCGGTGTGGTCTTGTTGGGCTGAAGGGCCTGTTTCAACGATGTTGGGAACTAATACAATCTGGAGGAAGGTTGAGGGAAGAGTTCCGATCTAGTTTTTGTACTCAGAGACTGGTGAGTGCGTGGAAGCAGTGGAAGGAGTGCCGGACATTGAAGTACACTTGGATAGACAAGGCAGTTTATCCAAGAATGGCATGTAAGTTAGTTTTATCTCAGAGTAAGATGAAAGTTCGGCACATCATCCAGAGCCGAAGTGTCTGTACTGTGCTGTACTGTTCTATGTTATACATTCTTTGTTCAAGACTGCTCAACTTTATTCATATTACTATTTTGCTTACATATTGGTAATAATTGCAGGGCTTTCCCCTCTGAAAAAGAATGGAAATACGGGTTCACATTCTCTGCCGGTTTCCTGTATCTAATTCTGCAGTCGCACCCTCTAGGTGTCTCATATATTTTCCTGAATTTCTTTCTTCCTATGCTTACACACTCAATTTGAACATCTGAGTTTTATGTGAGTGGAATAGTTCCAGCTGATTTTTAAAATATTCCTTCTGAATTTAGCTCGTTAATATTTTCATTCTGTTTTGCTTCGTATTATCTACCCCTGTTCCTCAAGTAAGTGAAACAAATCTTGCTTCAGCAAGTTCTCGCTAGTCTGATTTCATCCATTGTTGACTCAATACTGCCCTTCGCATCATTTGTGAACCATACATAGCTCATCTGCTGATCGAGTCCATCCTATTGACCAGAAACCATCATTGCTGATTTTTATGAAATGTTTTTGAAGTGTCTGCTCCTGTATACCCATTGACTTTTCCTTGGGTCTATTTTCATATCCCACTTTAGAACAGATGGCAGACAAATGTCCGCAATTTCGAAGCTTGGTTCTTTTCAATCATTTGAGGGGAACTTCTGCATATGACTGAACCAAATTGCAGTTGAGGGCGACTCCATTATCCGAGTTTCTCCCTTTCTGTCATATCTGTTTGATGGTACCAGTTTCCAATGGGAAACCTCCAACATGATCTCCTTTTCTCTCAAGCTAGATACCCCGCCGACAGTAGACTGTTACTTTAGCAGTGACTGATCCACCTCCTTAACTTCTGCCCTCACCTCTACCCTTCCTTGCCAGAAAAATAGGAACATTGAAGACAGGAAAAGTAGGAGCTTTCTCTGCCCTAGGAGCCTCCACAACCATTCATCGCGATCATGGCTGATCTTCGAACTCAATAGCTTA
>NW_025169381.1:0-1744 GCF_004010195.1 Chiloscyllium plagiosum | reverse complement strand
AGCTGTGAGGCAGCAATGCTCACCACTGAGGCAGCATGCTGCATGAGGTAGAGATACTGAATGAGTTGATGTCATTGAAGTAGATTCAGGTTTTCAATTGAGTGTCTGTTTCTGTGTGTGCATATGGAGAGTGTTTTGTGTGGTTGCAATTGTCTTGCACAGTTGTGAAAATTGCTGACGCAGAGGACAAATTGCTGGAATGAACAGAACTTGACAGGCCTGGAGACAGAGTTTAAATATAGGTTTGTGAAATTGCGAAATAATTCCACCCATCCACACAAATTGTGAAGGCAGGCTGATTGTAAATATATTCATATCAAAGAGGAGGCTTAATGTACTTTATAAGTCTGGGATATGAAGCAGGCATCAGTAATATTGATGACAATGGTATTATGGAATAAACATCGATTTAAAAAACTGCGGATGCTGTGAATCAGAAACAAGAAGCACAGATATTGCTGGAAAGGCTCAGCAGATCTGGCAGCATTTGTGGAGAGAAATCACGTCTTACATTTCGTGTCGACTGACGCTTCCTCAGAACTGTTGACTCCTAAGTCAGCTTAGATGCAGAAGATAGTCTGAGGGAGGGGGTAAGGAGTAAGGGAATATAATCCGAAGAAAGAGAAGGAATGTTCAACAAATTGATATGGCCCAGGAAAGTGACTTGCAAATTTACACACCTGCCTCGACAGGTCAATCAAGCAATTCTGATAGATGTTGAAAATGTTCTTTGCTTGTGTGATTAATGATCATCAGGTCGTCCATGCACACCAGACAACCGAGTAATCCAGAAACAACTTCCTTGGCAAGTCTTTAAATTGTGACTGAATCAATTTTCATGCAAGATGGTATGTCTTTAGATTGGTATAGTCCGTTATATGCCACAAATGCCAAATTGTCTTCTTTCTTTAAGATGAAGGTACCTGACAGTACCCACTGAGTATGTCCAGATTTTGTTGCTGATAGAATGAAGAGAGGAAGTATTGCGAATTAAATGTCGTTAGTCATCTAGGATTAAAGAAGATTCAGGCCCAGAAATAGAAGCATTTTATTGTTTTGGATTGTGCAAAGACGCCGTTGAATTTTTCTGTACCTTCATTATGTACCAAGAAAGCCATAGGTAGAAATAAAATCATAGCCTTTGATGTCAATTCCCACATGTCAATAATCTTTAGACGGGTTATAATATATTATGCACGTCCACAAACTAAAAACAAATGCGGGAACCAATATTTCCTAATTGTAATGGGTGTGTCTACTAGGTTTCCAGGGACAATTCCATGATGAAATGTCAGGGCATAAAGATTGTGGCGGAGCTGCTTGCTTTACATAGGAAGATTCAGTCACACTAAAGGTTCAACTTTACTGCCGAATTATTCAAGGAGGTTATGGACAGTTCAGGCATCAGTCACTTTACGTCAAGTGTGCACCATCCTGAATCTCAGGGAGTATTGTAAAGATGGCAGCAGGCCCTAAAGCTCACTTGAGCACTTACTGCCAGGATTACGCAAATGATCCTATTTATATGATTTACTGTTAGGGATGCTTCACATGAAGAGACTCCGTTTACACCACTCGAATTGGCATTCAGACAGAAGCAAGAGGGCATTTAAAATTAATTATGGAAAAGTTGGCAGGTCCGAAGTCAGATAGCTTAAGGTTGGATTACATTTCTGAGGTGAGAGAAAGATTCAACAGAGTCGATGAATTTGCGAGACAACATTGGACGGTGGCACAGCACCGA
>NW_025169380.1:0-1744 GCF_004010195.1 Chiloscyllium plagiosum | reverse complement strand
CAAAATATAATGATACAATATCGATGTTGGTTTACACGCTGAGCTGCAAGGTGCATTTTCAGACTTTCGTCATCATACTAGGTAATATCTTTCGTGAGCCTCTGAATGATTCTTGATTCGGAGGCTCCCTGAAGATGAAACCTAGTATGGTAAGGAAACGTCTGAAAAGAACCTCCCAGTTCAGCGAGCAAACCAACATCTAGAAAGTCACCCTGAGTTGCCAAACGTTCTCAAGACTCGCCCTGATATAATATAATGATATAAAATCGTATAATGTAATATGACATGACATAATGTAAGACAAGGTAATATAATATAGCATAATGTTACCTTCTTTATTTCACCTGTTTTGAATACCTCATCTGAGGAAGAATGTTCATGGAGTCAGTTCATGAAAGGTGTACCAAACTGATTCCAGAGTTGGTGGGACTGTTCTATGAAGAAAGATGTGATCCTACTGGTTATGTTCAATGTGGCTCGGTCATTTTGGGGCAGATAGTGGGTATTCTCAGAAAATCAGGTCATGACCACTTTGGATGTCAGAACGAGGCTTGAGGGTTCTCAGTGTCCTGAACCTCATTAATTCTAATAAGACGATGTTGATTGAAAGCAGAAAAGCATTTTCCCGATAACGAGAGGACTTCTGGACCATGTGGGGTCTCAGTCTAAGGCAAACAAGATAGGCCGTTTAGGACTGATGCACAGAAACCTTCCTGACCAAGTGAGTGGGGAGACTGTGGAATTACCTGTCACTGAAAGCAGTCAAGGAGAAAACATTATTTATTTTTTTGTTTGAATGTATTTAGAAATGTTCTTGGAGCTCAATTGATCAAAGTGTGCAGGGGTAAAGCAGTAACAGAGATGGTTTTGAACTATCAGCCAAGGTCACATTGAATGGTGCAGCAGTGTCGAATGGTTGAATGGTTTATTCCTGTTCATAGTTTCTCTGTTTCTCCGTGAAACGAATAACGCTGTGATTCATTCGTGAAAAGTTTAATAACTTAGTTCCAAGCAGACAGAATGGCAACCGACAATCAATCTGTTCCATGAACCTGGTAAATATTTGAAAAGATGAAATAACATACTGGCAACATAAGTTGAACGTTTCAGAAACTGAAATAAAAGTGTCATAGCATGTGGACGGCTTTGACTGGGTACATCATTTGATGTCTGTTAACGGAGGAAGGAACAATATTGACAATATCCTGTCAATAAGGGATTGACAGGATTAAGATTGTCAGCAAGAGAGGTAGCAGTGAGAAGACAAAAAGCAGGGATTCACTTCTGAGGCTTTATAAGACTCCAGTCAGATTGGACCTCATTTTGACTATTGTGAGCAATTTTCGTCCCGTATGTCAGGAAGAATGTGTTGAGGAGGGTCATGACAATAATCTCAGGAATGAAAGGATTAACATGTGGGGAACGTGTTCGGACTGTAGGTCTGTATATTGTAGAAGGATGGGAGGGGGGCGATCTCATTGAAACGTAAAGAATACTGAACGGCCGAGATATAGTGGATGTTGGGAGATGTTTTCATTTGCAGGAGAGAACAGAGCCCGAATGCAAAGCCTTTGAGTAAAGTGAAGACTCTTTACCGCGGAGATAATAAAACATTTCTTAAGCCACAGCATTGTGAATTTATGGAAATTACTGCAACAGAAGCCTGCGAATTCCAGGTCATTGAATATATTTGAGAAAGAGATTGATAGTGGGCACAGTGGGCGGCACGGTGGCACAGTGGTTA
>NW_025169379.1:328-1744 GCF_004010195.1 Chiloscyllium plagiosum | reverse complement strand
TGATAATGCCAGTTCATCTTCAAGTTCTTCTGTACAAAATGGCTTTGAAAGCACCACCCTGTGATGTCTGGGAAACAAACGCGGGTTAACTGCTTGGAAGGGAGCTATATTTACCACTATACCACCATCGCTGTGCGAGTGAATGGCTCTCAATTCTCAAACGCATTTAACAAGACCGTGATCATAAGTAATTGAACGTGACGAAAATAAAAACACGAATTTCTGGCGCAATTCAACAGGCCAGCCATCATTAGCATCAGAAATCTTCAGTTCTGAAAAAGAATCATTACACCCAAGAGTTTGACTCTGCTTTCTTCCCACAGATGCCAGACCTGCCGAATTTTACCAACATTTTCTGTATTAGTTTTGAAATCTCCAGTATGGACAGTTCTTTCCTTCAAATAGACCTGATGATGCATTGAGTATAGGAGTTGCAAAGACATGTTGCAGCTGTACAGGACATTGGTTAGGCCACTTTTTGAATATTGTGTGCAATTCCAGTCTCCCTGTCAAAAGGATACTGTAAAACTTGAAAAGTTTCAGAAAAGATTTACCAGGATGTTGCCAGGGTTTGAGCCATATGGAGAGGCTTAATAGGTTGGGACTGAGGGGTGACATTAGAAGTGTATAAAATCGTGAAGGGCATTAATAGGGTGGATATTTTTCTTGGATTTGGGGATTCAGATCTAGAGGTTATAGGTTTAAGAAGAGAGGGAAAAAGTTTAAAAGGGAACTTAGGGGCAACCTTTTCATGCAGAGGGTGATGTGTGTATGAATTGAGCTGCCAGAGGAAGTGGTGGAAGCTGGTACAATTACAACATTTAAAAGGCATCTGGATAGGTAAATGGATTGGGAGGATTTAAAAGGATATTGGCCAAACTGCTGGCAAATTAACTTAGGATGTCTGGTAGGCATGGACAAGTTGGACTGAAGGTCTGTTTCCGTGCTGTACATCTCTCCGGCTCTATGACCCATTGAAGGGGATACTGGGTAAGGTGATCGACTACCTCAGAGGCAGAGGTGAAGCAGCATAGAATTGATGTGGAAACTTGATTCGGCCCAAAAGGTCCACACTGATTCTTCGAACAGCATCCCGCCTAGACTCACCCCCTTACCCTGTAATCCTGCATTTCCCATGTATGATCCATTTTACCTACACATCCCTGAATATTATGGGTAATTTAGTATGGCCGAGGTATCTAATCTGCATATCTTTGGACTGTGTGAGGATACCGGAGAAATTGATTCAGATGAGTATCCTCAGGGATTGACAATATTAAGGGTTCACTGACGTTAGAATGAAGTGCTGTCTGCTCATTTGTCCCAAATAATCTGCCCCTTTCTCTGACGTTCTATCCTTGTGTTTCAGATTCCCAAATATACCTAATAAGGGAAATCAGGAGGGCAAAAAGGGGA
>NW_025169379.1:0-314 GCF_004010195.1 Chiloscyllium plagiosum | reverse complement strand
ATCAAGGACAAAAGAGTAACCAAGGAGAGAATAGGGCCCCTCAAAGATCACAAAAGCAACCTTTGTGCACCTGCAGGCGATGAGGGGAGATGTTGAAGGACTATGTTGCATCAGTGTTTACTGTGCAGAAGGACATGGAACATATGGAATGTGGGAAAATAGACTTTGATATCTTAAAAAATGTCCATATTACAGAGGAAGAGAAGCTGGATGTCTTAAAATGCATAAAGATGGATAATCCCCAGGACCTGGTCAAGTATACCCTAGAACTCTGAGAAGTGAGGGAAGTAATTGCTGGGCCTCTTGCTGAGATA
>NW_025169378.1:0-1744 GCF_004010195.1 Chiloscyllium plagiosum | reverse complement strand
TTTGTGCCTGCGAGAGTGTGTCAATGTCTGGGAGAGTGTGTCTGTGTTTGGGACAGTGTGTCTGTGTCTGGGACAGTGTGTCTCCGTCTGTGACAGTGTGTCAGTGTTTGGGACAGTGTGTCTCCGTCTGCGATAGTGTGTCAGTGTCTACCACAGTTTGTCAGTGTCTGGGACAGTGTGTGTCCGTCTGCGATAGTGTGTCAGTGTCTGGGACAGTGTGTCAGTGTCTGCAACAGTGTGTCAGTGTCCGGGACAGTGTGTCTGTGTCTGGGACAGTGCGTCTGTCTGGGACAGTGTGTCAGTGGCTGGGACAGTGTGTCAGTGTCTGGGACACTGTCTGTGTCTACGACAGTGTGTCGGGGTCTACGACAGTGTGTCTATGTCTGAGACAGTGTGTCTCTGTCTGCGACAGTGTGTCTGTGTCTGGGACAGTGTGTCAGTGTCTGGGATACTGTGTCTGTGTCTGGGACAGTGTGTCTCCGTCTGCGACAGTGTGTCAGTGTCCGGGACAGTGTGTCAGTGTCTGCAACAGTGTGTCAGTGGCCGGGACAGTGTGTCAGTGTCTGGGACTGTGTGTCTGTCTGGGACAGTGTGTCTCCGTCTGCGACAGTGTGTCAGTGTCTGGGACAGTGTGTCTGTGTCTGGGGCAGTGTGTCTCCGTCTGTGACAGTGTGTCAGTGTCTGGGACAGTGTGTCTATGTCTGGGACAGTGTGTCAGTGTCCGGGACAGTGTGTCTGTGTCTGGGACAGTGCGTCTGTCTGGGACAGTGTGTCAGTGGCTGGGACACTATGCCTGCGACTATGACAGTGTGTCAGTGTCTGGGACACTGTCTGTGTCTACGACAGTGTGTCAGTGTCTACGACAGTGTGTCAGTGTCTGGGACAGAGTGTCTGTGTCTGGGACAGTGTGTCTCTGTCTGGGACAGTGTGTCAGTGTCTGGGACAGTGTGTCTCCCTCTGCGACAGTGTGTCAGTGTCTGTGACAGTGTGTCTCTGTCTGGGATAGTGTGTCAGTGTCTTGGACAGTGTGTCTCCATCTGCGACAGTGTGTCTGTGTCCGGGACACTGAGTCTCTGCCTGGGACAGTGTGTCTGTCTGGGACACTATGTCTGTGTCTACGACAGTGTGTCAGTATCTGGGACAGTGTGTCTGTGTCTGCGACAGTGTGTCTCTGTCTGTGACATTGCGTCTCTGTCTGGGACAGTGTGTCTGTCTGGGACAGTGTGTCAGTGTCTGGGACACTATGTCTGTGTCTATGACAGTGTGTCAGTGTCTGTGACACTGTGTCTCCTTCAGGGACAGTGTGTCTCTGTCTGGGACAGTGTGTCTGTGCCTGGGACAGTGCGTCTCTGTCTGTGACATTGTGTCTCCGTCTGCGACAATGTGTCTACGTCTGCAACAGTGTGTCTGTGTCTGGGACAGTGTGTCTGTGTTTGGGACAGTGTGTCTCTGTCTGCGGCAATGTGTCAGTGTCTGGGGCAGTATGTCTCTGTCTGGGGCAGAGTGTCTGTCTGGGACAGTGTGTCTGTATCTGGGACAGGGTGTCGGTGTCTGGAACAGTGTGTCTGTGTCTGGGACAGTGTGTCTCCATCTGCGACAGTCTGTCAGTGTCTGGGACAGAGTGTCAGTGTCTGGGACAGTGTGTCTGCGTCCGGGACACTGTGTCTCTGTCTGGGACAGTGTGTCTGTGTTTGGGACAGTGTGTCTCTGTCTGCGGCAATGTGTCTCCATCTGCGACAGTGTG
>NW_025169377.1:0-1744 GCF_004010195.1 Chiloscyllium plagiosum | reverse complement strand
CCTTTAGACTCCATTCCATTCATAATAAATTGCTTTGGCTACGCTGGTACTTGCTGACCCTGTCAGTTACCTTTTGCAGATTGATACACAACGATACCCACAACCGTTTGACCAGTCAGCCTGAAGCCAAACGGTGTTAGCCTCATTGTAATTCGGGATGAGCTGGAGTGTATTGTAAAGGATATGGCAAATAATAACTCGACCCTGAGAAACAATGGGAGACACATGACTTTATAACATAGAGATTTCTATTTGATGAACCTGTTGGATTTTATGTTTTGGAGGTGCTATAAATGGCAAAAAAGATAAAGATGGAGAGAGTGATATGTGTTTTTTTAAATTCTCTGAAGTCTTTTGACCAGTAGCCATGAGGGCAAAAGAGTAACTGGGGAGTAACTAGCGCCTGTTAAAGATCAACGCGGCAGTCTGCGTGGAACCACAGGTGATGGGGGAGATCCGTTTCTTATGTTTTGCTTCGGTATTTACTGTGAAGAAAGGCATAAAAGATCGGGAACTTCAGGAAATAAATAATGTCTTGAAAAGAGTTCAAGAGAGAGAACTCTTGCGAAAAGGAGTAGCTGAAATTCATAAGACACAAAAAGATAGATAAATCCTCAGGACCTGATCAGTTGTATCAGAATATTCTGTGAGAAGCTAGGGAAGATATTGCAGTACCCTTTGCAGAGATATTTGTATCCTCGACAGCTGCAATGAGGCGCCAGAAGACTAGAGAGTGGGAAATGACTTTCAATCAGTTCGGGGCTGCAAGGAAATGCCATAAAACTATAGACCAGTGAGACAGACATCAGTTGTGGGCAAATTGTTGGAATGGATTCCAAGCTCTTCATGCATTTGGCAAAGAAAGGGCGGGTTAGGGATAGTCAGCATGGCTTAATCCACGGGAATATATGTTTCACAAACCTGATTGAGTGTTTGAAGAATTGGACAGGAAGAAGAACGATGGTACTGTCTGTAACAATGCCTTCAACAAGGTTCTTCATGATCGACTGGTCACTAAGGTGGTATCTAGGGAGATCAAGACAATTGGATACACAACTGTCGTGATGGTAGGAGACAGACGTTTTTGGCAGGCGTTAGTTGTTCTGACCAGACGCATGGGACAAGAGTGCGATGATCGGTGCTGGGTTTGCTGCTTTTTTTCATTTATATAAATGGTTTGAAGGACAATATAGGAGGCATGGGTAGTACGTTTATGGGTGATACTAAAATTGGTGGTAGACCGAACAGCGAAGAAAGTTAACTAAGATTACCTGGGTCAGTGGGCTAAGGAGTAGCAAATGGTGTTTAATTTAGATAGATGCCAGGAGTTCCATTTCAGTAAGACAAATCAGAGCTGGACATAAAGAGTTAATCGTGGAGCCCTGGGATTTTTTTTTCAAACAAAGAGACTTAAGGGTGCAGCTACACAGTACCTTCAAAGTGGCAACACAATTAATCAGTGTGGTGAAGAAGGCATTTGTCACGTTTGCCTTCATTAGTCAGAACATTGAAAGAAGGAGTTGGAATGTCACATTGTGGCTGTAAAGAACTTTGGTGAGAACAGGCATTGTCATCTTAATGATGACCATTAAAAATTGTTGATAATCAGGAATAACTTTTATATCCATCATGGAAGTACATCTGCCATTCATCCTGGGTTTGGGCTAGATGTGATTCCAAAACACAGCAATATGGCAGACACTGAGCTACTGTCCTGGAATTAGCAGTGGGTAATAAAAGCTGG
>NW_025169376.1:0-1744 GCF_004010195.1 Chiloscyllium plagiosum | reverse complement strand
TCATAAGATGGTGTGGTGTGATGTGGGGCCCGAAAAGCAACGAGATCAATCTGAGACCGGCAGAGTCAGGAAGGGGAGCGATTCAAACAGTCAGTGCAAAGCAGAGAACAAGGTAGGACGGATAAATTAAAATGCATTTACTGCAATGTAAGAGTATTCAAAGGAAAGGCAGGTGTACTCAGGGCATGCTTAAGAACATGGCAATGGGATATCATAGCAATTCCAGAAACATGGTTCAGGAGTGGCAGGACTGCCAGCTTAATTTTCCAGGACACAAATGTTATAAGCATGATCGAAAGCAGGCAAGAGAGGAGGGCGGGATATTCCTGGCATTACATACAGGGATATTATTTGGGTGGTACTGAGAAATCAGAAGGGGATGATGCACATATTGGGATTGCATTATAAACCCCACAACAGTCAGTGGGAAGTTTTGAAACAAATTTGTAAGCAAATTTCAGTTATCTGTAACAATAATAGGGTGGTTATGGAAACTCAGCCTGCGTTCTCTCGTGATACAAAAACTCGTAAACTATCGCAGTGAAAATTCAAATCTCACACAGAGGGACTTACTAACACCGTGACGTGGAGAAAAGGTGGCCGACAAGATTGGGCAGAATGCCAAGATAATCTGAGCGGATAGCGAGTGAAAAATAATAACCAGGGAATAGTTAGGACCCGATAGAAACCAATGAGGCAGTCTGTGTGTAAAGCCGGAGAACGTTGATAGATTGTTACATGAGCGCTTCACATCTGTGGCACTTGGGACAAGGAGGACGCAGGTATAGAATTCTAGGAGATGGACTGTAAAGCTGTGAAGGAGATTGATGAAACGGTGAACGGTGTTTGCAGGCTTCGGTTGAAACAAAATTGGACCCATTGCCAGGTCGGGATGAGTTGTATCTCAGGTTGTTGTTGGAGACAAAGGAGGAAAGACACTGACCCAAATGTTTAAGTCGAATCTGTCGAAAGGGAAGATGGAGGTTGCAGAGGATTAGAGAACCAATAATGCTGCCCCACTTTTCTGGAAGGGTGGTGGAGATAGACAAGATACTATAGAACAATGAGTAGCAGACCAGTGTTCAGGAAACTATTGAACAAATTTAGGAAGGAGAAAATTAATCACCATTTCCAGAGACAATGTTTGATTAGGGATAGGTAACATGACTTTATCAAAGGGAAGTCATGGCAAACGTATTTAATTTTGTTTTAGTCCAGTAGGTGATGGATATGGTTTTTCAACAAATGCTTTCGACACAACACCACATGGAAAATTGATAAAGAAAGTAAAATCTCATGGCATCAAGTGTAACTTGGCAAGTGTCAACGGAAATTGAGTTCGTGACAGGAGACAGAGAGTGGTGGTAGTAGATTGCTTGTGTGACTGGAGACCTGTGTCCTCTGGTGTACGACAGGGTTCAGTGCTATGTTCTTCATCATTTGTTGTATTCATAAATTTGAGGATGTGATGTTGGATGGGGGTGAGGGAGTGTGAAAACAAGTCTTGGTTAGTCACAATGATTGGCTGATTGGTTGGCATTGAGGATGAAGTTCTGACTCTACAGGTACATGTAGATAGAATGGTCAGATGGACAGAGTAATTGCAGATGGAATGCAACTCTGATAAATGTAAGGTATTGTGTTTTGGAAGATAGAACCAGACAAGGGAATACTCAATGAATGGCGGCACACTAGGAAGCTAAGAGGGTGCTTCTCCACAGGACCCTAAATGCGACTGGACAAG
>NW_025169375.1:0-1744 GCF_004010195.1 Chiloscyllium plagiosum | reverse complement strand
CTATGCTGGCTGGTTAAATAAATATGGATAACCAGAAGATTTAGAGTCTCCTCAGTTAGGGGCACTAACTCTGTGCTGTCTATTTAAATATATATAACCAGGAAATATAGAGTTTCCTCTGTTGTGGCACTGACTGCGGGCTAGCGTGTTAAATAAATATATATAAGTACTAGAATTGGAGTCTTGTCAGTTTAGGGCTCAGACGATGTGCTGGATGAATAAATGCATATACATAACCAGGAGATATAGTGTCTACTCATTTTAAGGCAATGACTGTGTGGTGGCTGGTTAAAATTTGTATAACCAGGATATTTAGAGTCTCTGCAGTTTGGGGCACTGACTCTGGGCTGGCTGGTTAAATAAATAGCTATAACCTGGAGATTTAGAGTCTGTTCAGTTTAGGGCACTGAATCGGTGCCATCTGGTTAAATGTAAATAACCAGGTTATTTAGGGTCTCCTCAGTTTTGGGCACTGACTCTGGGAAGGCTGATTTAATAAATGTCTGTAACCAGAAGGTTTAGAATCTCCTCAGTTTAGGGCACTGACTCTGTGCTGGCTGATTTGATACATATAAGCAGGAGATTTCGAGTATCCACAGTTTAGGGCACTGACTCTGTGCAAGCTGGTTAAATACATATAACAAGGAGATTTAGAGTCTGATTCTTTGCTGGCTGATTAAATAAATATATATAACCGGGAGATTTAGAGTGTCCTCATGAAAGGTCACTGAGTCTGTGCTGGTTGGTTAAATAAATTTATACAACCGAGAGGTTTAGAGTCTCCTCAGTTTGGCGCACTGACCCTAGTCTTGCTGGGTAAATATATATAACCAGAAGATTTCGTGTCTCCTCAGTTTCGGGCACTGATTCTGTGCTGGCTGATTAAATATATATAACCAGGAGATTTAGAGTCTCCTCATTAGATTACTTACAGTGGGGAAACAGGCCCTTCGGCCCAACAAGACCACACCGACCCACCACCCACCCATATCTTTACCCCTTCATCTAGCACTATGGACAATTTAGCATGGCCAATTCACCTGACCTGCAAATTTTTGGACTGTGGGAGGAAACTGGAGCACCCGGAGGAAACCCACACAGACACGGGGAGAATGTGCAAACTCCACACAGTCAGTCGCGCAGGTCGGGAATTGAACTCGGGTTTCTGGCGCTGTGAGGCAGCAGCGCTAACGACTGTGTCACCGTTCCTCCCACAATATAGGACACTGACTCTGTGCTGGCTGGTTAACTAAACATATATATCTAGGAGATTTAAAATCTCCACAGTTTAGGGCACTGACTCTGTGCTGGCTGGTTAAATATATATGTATATATAAAACCAGAAAATTTAGAGTCTCCTCAATTCAGGACACTGACTCTGTGTTGGCTGGTTAAATAAATATAAATAATCAGGAGATTTAGTGTCTCCTCAGCTCATGGCACTGATTCTGTGCTGGCTGAATAAACAAATGTCTATAACAGGAGACGTGAATTAGATCCTGCACATTGAAGGGCACTGACTCTGTGTTTGCTGGTTAAAATTTAATAACCAGGAGATTTATAGTGTCTTCAATGTAGGGGACTGACTCTGTGCTGGCTGGTTAAAATTTTTATAACCAGTATATCTGGAGTCTCCTCACTTTGGGGCACTGACTCTGGGCTTGCTGGGTAAATAGACATAACCAGGAGTTTTAGAGTCTCCTCGGTTTCGGGCACTGACTCTGTGCTGACTGATTAAATAACT
>NW_025169374.1:0-1744 GCF_004010195.1 Chiloscyllium plagiosum | reverse complement strand
AGGCAGATGGGATGAGATCCGTTTTAGAGTATGATTAGCGTTAACCGAATAGTGCGGTATGACTCTGACTATGATTATAATGTTGTGTCATTAATTAAGAAAGGCTGCAAGAGAAAGCCAGGGAACTACAGACTGATGAGCGAGACATCAGGGTGGGTCAGTTGTTGGAGGTCATTCTGAGAGGTAGGCCTTACATGTATTTGGAAAGATAAGGCCTGATTACGGACAGCCAGCATGGCTTTGTGCATGGGAAAACATGTCCCACAAACTTGACTGGCGTTTACTCAAGATGTGACCAAAAAGATGGACGAAGGCAGAGCAAGAGACGTTGTTTCTGGCTTCCACAAACCCTTGTTCAGGGTGTAGCATGATACATTGGTTAGTCACGGTAGATAACAAAGGATCAGGAAGAGCTTGCCAACTGGATACAAAATGGGAGAGGGTTGTTGTTCAGACTGGGGCCTCTGACCAGCAGTGTGCTATAAGGATTGGTGCTGGGACCACTATTGTGCACCATTTACATAAACAATCTGAGTGAAAAGTTAGCAGTCCCTGTTAGTATGTTTGTGGATACCAAGATTAGTGGAAGAGTGGGCAGGGAATTGAAGGTGATGTTAATCAACTGGGCCAGTGGGCCAATGAATGAAAGATGGAATTTAATTCAGGAGTTGGATTTAGTTCAGACAAACCAGGGAGGACTAACACAGTTAATGGTTGGGCCCTGGACAGTGTTGTAGAAAAGGGAGAGACCAAGGGGTGCAGTTACATTGTTCCTTGGACTGGCATCACAGGGTGACAGGGTGTTGAAAGCGGCAATTGGCACACTTGTCTTCATTGGTCAGAGCATTGAGTACATGAGTTGGAGATATTGGTAACATTGTCGTCTATATTTCTCCAGGGCAGAGGAGGCCACGGGTGACCTTCTAAAGGTTGATGAAACCATGTAGGGCCGAAGTAAGGTGAATTGCCAAGGGTAGGTGAGTCCATAGCAGGAGGCATAAACGTGAGGTGTGAGAGCAAGGATTTAAAGAGGGAGCTGAGGGGCAACATTATCCACAGAGGATGGTGCATAGACAGAATGGACGGCCAGAGGAAATGGTAAAAACAAGTACAATTACAACATGGAAAGGACACTTGGGCAGGTACATGGAGAGAGAAGATTTGAAAGGATATAGGTCAAATATAGGCAAACGCAACGCATTCCATTTAGGGAACCTTAGCCGAAGAGTCATGCACACAGAAACAGACCCTATGTCTCCAGTTATTCGAGGAGGAGACTATCGAGACAAGGCATGTTGTAGAGACTGAAGCAAGGTACAGCGATAAGGATGGTCATCTAGACAGGAGGTTTCAAATATGTGAAATAATTGGTGAGGGGGAGGAGATGACAGAGATAGGAACTGTTATAGGAGTTAGAATGATTGAAGACACTGGTCCTCGATACAAGCCATTGATACAGTGTTGGAGAGGGAATAGAGAACAGAAAGATCCCAGGCAGCATTACCACGTGGGAGGCCTGCTTTCCCCTCAGCTGTTCTGATGATCCCTAAAAAAGCACAGGCCTGGACTGATAACTGGGAACTCCCAATGCTGTCTCATTACTACAAAACTTGCAGCAGGCGTGGTGATTGAGCCTGGGGTGTGTCTGTACTGTGCTCCCCCTCCAGCACTTTCTCTATGCAATGTCTTGTTAGCTGATGTTTGGACCCCTCCTTATTACTTTCTGCTCTGTGCACTGGAACGA
>NW_025169373.1:0-1744 GCF_004010195.1 Chiloscyllium plagiosum | reverse complement strand
TTTTTTTGCTATTTAACTCGGCCCAGTCTAGAGTTTACCCTTGTAGGTAAACTCCCAGATATAGCCTAAACCCCACATTTCTCTTCGCTGTGTCTTAATGAACGACCAGGAAAGAGGAGGTGTTCAACTATTCTCTCTGGTTCCATCTCTTGTTTGATGATTCTCTCTTTCGCTGTATTGTCAGAGTTTGAACTCCAATATCTGGCCTCTTTTGTTTCAATTTGGAATGGTCGTATGTTCCTAATGCAATCTTCCAGCTCTTGGCCCAAAGATTGCTCCAGAATTCTGAGAGTTTCGGAGTGATCCAGCATTTTAGGATTTGAGTTCAAGATTTTGAGTGAGAAGTGAAATCTCTTCGAAGCTCCCCTTAGTCTCTCAGAGCAAGGTGGAGCAGGCCAGTCACGAGGAAGCAAATAGCAGGGCCGATGTGCTCTCTTCTGCAGCGCAGTTTGGGAAGGACACACGGGAGGGACGAATTTCCTTCACTGTCTTCCCCTGCTCTCCCTTCTGGCTCAGACGGAGCGCTAATGAGCATGCTCCTGGCTCCAATCGAGTTGAGAGCTGTCTATAATTGTTGTACAAGGTAAGCCCCCTGGAATGAGGTTGGTTAGCTCAATTGGATAGAGAGTTGGTTTGAAATACAGTGTGATGCTAACAGTGCGGGTTCAATTCCCACAACCAGCTGTGGTTATCATGAAGGATTCGCCTTCTCAAACTTTCCCCTCACCTGGGGTATGCTGACCTTCTGATCCACCAGCTACCATATGAAATGTTGTTAGATCAAACAGGTGAACGGTCACATTGATGGGACTGAGTTGGAAGGTTCTTATCCCAATGGAACAGGGATCACAATAAGATAAAACAGCAGAAGGAAGTGATTCACTCCCAACGGCTGCTCCACCTTACAATCAGACCATGGCTGATCTGATCATACTCAAACCAAATTTCCTTCCCCTGCCCCCCATCTCATTACTGAATAAAATTCCTATCCTTCACGTTGGAAAATCACATTTCCAGCTCTCAAAGACGCTTACTTGGAACAGTCACAAAAATAAATGTGCTGGGAATTTTTCAAGACATTTGATTGTCTGCACAATAAGTTGATTAAGAAGGGTTGCTTTTCCGAATTGCTGTCAGTTGTGATGAAGGGTGAGTGGATGGGAAACGTTTCCTCTGCTTTATTCTCACAGAAGCTGCCAAACCTGCTGAGTTTTTCCAAGGATTCACTTCCAGCGGGCGGCCCCAAGCGGGACCGCAATCCCTATTGGTCGGCACCACTGGATTGACAGAGCTTGTACCCAATCGGAGCCGGAGACTGAACTCGATCCCGTCTTGTGAGGTCGCGGTGTCTCGAGGCGCCGCCGTTTAACTGACACTGCGCGAGAGAGGGGCGGGATTTGCGTATGCTTAGCGTTTCAAGCTGGGACCCATCGGATAGCTGCTGGCTTTCCCTCTCCACCAGAGTTTTAGCTGCACTGGAGTCAGAGGGTTTGTGTAAAACCAAATCCTTTCACTGATGGTAAGAAAACAGCTTCCATGCTGGTTCACAAACTGTTAATGTGTGTCGGTAGACTGTGGGGGAGATAACATCAAACAGCTTAATTTCCCCGTGCAGGGAGGTCAGAATGGCCCACAGCAGAAACAGGCCACAAGAAACACAATCCCCACTTGCTGGAAAAGCTCAGCGGCTCTGGCGGAGTTAACCTTTCGGGTCGAGTGAGCCCTTCTGAGAGTTGTCTTTGAC
>NW_025169372.1:0-1744 GCF_004010195.1 Chiloscyllium plagiosum | reverse complement strand
ATTCTTCCCGTGTCTGCGTGGGTTTCCTCTGAGCGCTCTGGTTTCCTCCCATAGTCCAAAGATGTGTAGCCCAGGTGAATTGGCTATGCTAAATTGTCCATAGGTTAGGTGCGTTAGTCAGAGGGAAATGGGTCTGGGTGGGTTACTCTTCAGACTGTTTGTGTGGACTTGTTGGGCTGAAGGGCCTGTTTCTACACTGTAGGGAATCTAATCTAATCAAAATGAACAGAATTGTGCCTCACCACCGCATCCTCTTGCATCCTATGCATTTCAATTTGATTGCCTTGGCGAAAACACAAGCAGGCTCTTTGATCTCCCGCTACGTGCAATCCAATTGGTCCATCCCAAGGAGACTATGGCAGAATGTATCTTTCCAACCAAGCTGCACCAAGTTATTGTCAGCATAAATTGCACAATAAATGCCTCAGCCCAAGAAAAAAAGTGTGTACTCATCAAGACTGAATCATGAGATCCACTCCACAATGCTTGTGACCTACTGTTACTATCAGCCTAACACACCAGCATAGATACTACATGTGAAAGCGCCCAACCAAAGAAAATTATGAGTTGCATTACTGTAATGTGTGTATATTAGTCAGTGGTACTGCAGGAAAGCAGCAAAAACTTGTTACAATTACCATTCAACACAGACAACCACCAAGAGTCATATCTACCCACTTTTCAATGTAACCATCATTTCATATATACCAGGTGTTATGGTATGCCATGAATGCTATTCAACATTCTGTATCTATGGAAGAAATGCAAAATAAAATTTTTAAAATGCATTGTGGTTTTACATTGTTACTTCACAAGTTCATTAATCTTCTTACCTGTCTGGTTCACTAATGACATTTAAGAAAGGTAACTGCCATCATTACCTGGTCTGGCCTTCACGTGACTCCAGATCCACAGCAGTGTGGTTGACGCTTAACTGCCCTCTGGGCAATTAGAGATGGACTTAATTGTTAGCCTAACCAGTGACACCCTTATACAATAATTTCAGATATTAGGTCTGAGGAAGATATTTGGATTAAAAACTTATCCTTTATTTAAAAACATTTGCAGTATTGTGGGAAAGATCAGGAGAGGGAGACTTATTGAATAGTTCTTTCAAAACTAAGTAGCATCCTCCTGTTTTGTGTGATCCTGCGTATAAAGTATTCAAAGTAAACTTTGCACTATGTTTCATGGGGGTGTAGTTACAATGACTAATAATCTGGAGACCCAAGTTCAACTCTAATTCTTGTAGAGGGTTTCTTCAAAGGGAGATCCAGTTTGTTTCCCAAGACATAGTAGTCTCCCAAATCATAGTGAACTGTGCTGATTCTGGCAGCTAAATAATTTTCAACTGAGGTAAGTAAGTGATCTGAAATGAAAACCTAGTAATTGATGACCTTGGATATGTTGGAATGTCATAAAAAGCAAATCATTTTGGTTCACTAATGTACTTTAGGGAAAGAAATCTGCTGTCCTTACCAAGTCAGGTCTCTATGTAACCCACAGCAATGCCATTTGCTCTTAATTGCATTCAATTGTTTGGGTACTGGTAGTAAATGCCAGCCTGATCAATGATCTCCACATTAAGTTTTAAATCAGATCTGATGTAAGGTCATATTACATGATGAGTTTCTAAGTTGTTTTAACTAATGTGAAACTGGGTAAGACGATTAGAAGGCCTGCTTTCTCTACACATTGTGCTTTCCTATCCTATTCAGACATATGCCTTTTTTTCTCTTGCTCC
>NW_025169371.1:0-1744 GCF_004010195.1 Chiloscyllium plagiosum | reverse complement strand
ATGTTTTTATTTAAACAGTGGAATTTGGGAGTTATCTGTCACTCATAGTTTAACAGTTGACCAGGTGAATTGAGTATTTTTTTATGTTTAGTTTATATTGCCAGATGAGATTTCCACCGTGTCCTAATCATTACTGTGTGTGTACCTGCGTCTCTGTGTGGGGCCGGTCTGGCTGTCTCTGTGGTGCTTAAAGTGATGCAATGCCACCCTCTGCTGGCCTCCACACGCCAATGCACAAGCATTGGCAGAGGGTGAAAAGCAACAGGGATTCATTCAGAGAGGGGGAGGGAGAGGGCAGCTGCTCACAGTACCATCCAAACTGATGTCTTATCCATGTACTGATCTAAACGTCCTTTAAACGTTGTAACTGTCCCTGCTTTCATCACTTCCTCTGGAAGTTCACTGCACACACAAGCCAGCTTCTGACTAAAATCGTTACCTCTCATGACTTTTGTAAATCTTTTTCCTCGCAACTTAAAATATCCCTCAGTCTTGAACCCCCGACTGTAGGGAAAAGACTTCAGCCCTTCTGATTATCTGTACGCCTCATGATTTTATAAACCTCTGCAAAGTTACCCCTTAATCTTACTCTCCAGTAAAACGAGTCCCAGCCAATCCAGCCTCTTCTTATAGCTCAGTCCCTCCTTTCCAAGTAACATCCAGGTTAATCTCTTCTGAACCGTCTCCAGCTTAATAATATCAAGGTCAATAATATCAAAGTGAATAGTTAAGGTATTTTCTAAGGGTTTGGGAGTCCAAAAATAGAGGACATAGTTTTAAGGTTAGAGGGGAAAAATTTAAAAGTCACCTGAGGGGCAGCTTTTTTCACCCAGAAGGCGGTGTGCCTATGGAATGAGCGGGCAAGGTGACCAGACTGGACACAGTATTCCAGAAGAGGTCTCACCAATGTCCTGTACAACCTCAAGATGACGGCCCAATTCCGATACCTGTGAAGACAAGTGTGCTGAACATATTTTTGAACACACTATCTATATGAGATGCAAATTTTAAATAATTGTACCTGACGGCCTAGGTCACTGTCCCTCAACACTGCCAAAGTCCCTACTTTTAATTGTATAGATCTTGCTCTTGTTTGATTTACCAAATCCAATACCTCGCATGAATCCAAACTAAACTCCGTCTGCCACTCCTCAGCCTCGTGAGTGATATTACTGCCTCCTCACCTTTCCCGTTTAATTTTAAAATTCCCTCCCCATCTCCAGGAGGACTGCACACTCCGGTCTTGATTTTCACAAAGACCCTGAGTTTGGGTTCCCTTGTGTGGATGGGGGATGAGGGATTGATTGCAGACACAGTCAGTGGGGAGGAGAGACTGGACAGTAATCTTTTGCCTTGTAACATTTCATGGTCTTAGGAAGAGACCAGTCACACGTTATTGGTGGGTAATACTGGTCAGTGCTTTGGGGCCAGAAATTATGCACTTTCTCCGTCTCTGGTGTTCAGTAATAAATACCTATTTGAGACCCTTCATTATGCAGAGTGTGTCTGCAGGAATTCTTTCCCTAATATTGTAGACTACAGATAATTGCAATTAAAGATGTTCGTAGTTAATTTGGATGGTATAGCACTGCACTCAACATCCTACAGTTGAGACAAATGTCTTGCACTTGTTTAACAAATCAAAGTGTTTTGTGTATTTCAGTAATGCTAACCTGATTATAATTATCCACACCGAGCTGAAAGCTGACAGTTAACATATAACCCAAAATCTTGGTATGATAGT
>NW_025169370.1:0-1744 GCF_004010195.1 Chiloscyllium plagiosum | reverse complement strand
ACATTGGTTAGGCCACTGTTGGAATATTGCATGGTCTCCTTCCTATCGGAAAGATGTTGTGAAACTTGAAAGAGTTCGGAAACGATTTACAAGGATGTTGCCAGGGTTGGAGGATTTGAGCTATAGGGAGAGGTTGAATAGGCTGGGGCTGTTTTCCCTGGAGCATCGGAGGCTGAGGGGTGACCTTATAGAGGTTTACAAAATGATGAGCGGCATGAATAGGATAAATAGGCAAAGTCTTTTCCCTGGGGTCGGGGAGTCCAGAACTAGAGGGCAAAGGTTTAGGGTGAGAGGGGAAAGATATAAAAGAGACCTATAGGCAACGTTTTCAGACAGAGGGTGGTACATGTATGGAATGTGCTGCCAGAGGAAGTGGTGGTGGCTGATACAACTGCAACGTTTAAAAAGCACTTGATGTGTATATGAATAGGAAGGGTTTGGAGGGATATGGACTGGGTGCGGGTAGGTGGGACTAGGTTAGGTTGGGATATCAGGTTGGCATGGATGGGTTGGACCGAAGGGTCTGTTTCCATGCTGGACATCTTTTCATGAATCTATGTGCAGCCTAAACTCCTGTTCATCTACCCAGACAGCACACACTCTCCTGTTTACCCTGTTCGAGTTGGCTCGGAACCCGTCTATCCAAGCTGCCCTCCGTGACGAGGTGACCACAGCCTACGGTCAGGCTCAGGGGGATGTGTGTAAATTAATGAGCTCTGTTCCACTGCTCCGGGCTGCAATCAAGGAAACATTACGGTAAGGGCTTCTGTAATCATTGACCAATAGCCCCGATATGAGAGAGGGATGGGTGAGAGACATCAGCCAGGGTTCCTGCTCCTGGTCACTGCCCACTGACCCCTACATTAGAGAGAGAGGGGGGGAGGAAATCAGCCAGGGTTCCTGCTCCTGGTCACTGCCCACTGACCCCGATATTAGAGAGAGAGAGTGGGGAGGAAATCAGCCAGGGTTCCTACTCCTGGTCACTGCCCACTGACCCCTATATTAGAGAGAGAGGGGGGGGAAAACAGCCAGGGTTTCTACTCCTGGTCACTGTCCACTGACCCCTATATTAGAGAGGGGGGGGAAAATCAGCCAGGGTTCCTACTCCTGGTCACTGCCCACTGACCCCTACATTAGAGAGTGAGAGGGAAATCAGCTAGGGTTCCTGCTCCTGGTCACTGCCCACTGACCCCTATATTAGAGAGAGGGGGAGGGAAATCAGCCAGGGCTCCTGCTCCTGGTCACTGCCCACTGACCCCTATATTAGAGAGAGGGGGAGGGAAATCAGCCGCCCACTGACCCCTATATTAGAGAGAGGGGGGAAATCAGCCAGGGTTCCTGCTCCTGGTCACTGTCCACTGATCGCTATATTAGAGAGAGAGAGAGGGGGGAGAAATCAGCCAGGGTTCTTGCTCCTGGTCACTGTCCACTGACCCCTATATTAGAGAGTGAGAGGGAAATCAGCTAGGGTTCCTGCTCCTGGTCACTGCCCACTGACCCCTTTATTAGAGAGAGGGGGGTGGGAAATCAGTCAGGGTTCCTGCTCCTGGTCACTGCCCACTGACCCCTACATTAGAGAGTGAGAGGGAAATCAGCTAGGGTTCCTGCTCCTGGTCACTGCCCACTGACCCCTATATTTGAGAGAGGGGGAAATCAGCCAGTGTTCCTGCTCCTGGTCACTGCCCACTGACCCCTTTATTAGAGAGAGAGTGGGGGGGAAATCAGCCAGGGTTCCTGCTCCTGG
>NW_025169369.1:0-1744 GCF_004010195.1 Chiloscyllium plagiosum | reverse complement strand
CAACAAATCTTTCAATTACGTTCCATGGTCTTGAAACAGGCAGTTTACTGACCTATCCCACTCCTCAAGATCTTCTTCACTTTTGAATCTATTTTGAGGCACATCAAAAACTACATGATCTGGATTTGATTCCTCACTTTACGGGGTAATATCTAACACGTCTTTTTCCAGTTCTTTCTCGTATAAAGCGGTTACAAGATGTTCAAATGACAGACTGATTCTTTCTTTTCCTATCTGACATCTTTACTAGTTGGTATACCTCGCTCAACCTTTTCTCAGTTTGATAGGGGCCACGAAACTTCACTTTGAAGTGATCTCCTGTCACGGGAAAGAGTACTACCACGTCATCCCCTCGGGAAAATTTCAGGGTCTCAAAGCTTTGATCTGCCACCTGCTTCATTCAATACTGACCCCTTTAGCAGTGTTATTTGTTTACTCACCTGTTCGATTTAGTCTCCCTCTCAACGATACTGAATCTAACAATGGGATTACCCAGTTTAGTCCTGCCAGTTTTTTTCTTGAATTAACCTCAAGCGCCTCTCACTTTACGACCGAATATTAACTGGAAGGGAGTGCACTGAGTCGTTTTGTTTGCTTTATTTATAACTGTAAACAATGCGATTGGGATACATTTAGCCCAATAATTTCCGTTAATCCTAACAGTCTGCTCACAACAAGGTCTGATGCTCCTTGCGAGTCAAGGTCTATGCACTGGATTTAAAGTGTTATATACCTAAGCTACCATAACATCCTGAGACAACTTAGAATAGGATTTGACCTTTGGTCCAAAAAACATCTCTCTGGTCAGCCCATTCACTATGACGAAAGCTACTAACTCCTCCTTTACCCTTTTTGCCTTGATAATCCACAGTGTAATTGCCTCAAGAACACTGGTAGGCATATCCATTACAGTTAACAATTATAACTTCCCATTATTAGTCTCGGGTGGGAAGTAAAACTTTCAATTGGAACCCGTGTGACAGGTTCTTCGAAGGCGGGAATTGAATCGAATTCCATTTCAGGCCAACAACATTGGTTTGTTCTTAAGCCTGAGTCCTTAGCATCCCAGGTGACGTCCTATCTGTAGTTAATGTGGGACCCATATACCTCCTGTCTGTATGCTACTAGCAAAGCAATCTGGTGCACATCGGCCCATGACTCCTTTGCACTAACCTGCTATAGTCTCCATTTCCATCTTAAGATTCCATGTTTCAGATAATTACCCTCTGCAATATTCTCTCCCTCTTTATCAAAGTATGCATCCACACATATATATATATATATATATATTTCATCATCTTGTGTTGCAATTGCAAGCCTCTTACCCTTTCAGGACAAAGCACTTCCGCCTGACCCTCTGCCTGTTCAGGTTTTTCCTGCATCTTTACATCAAACAGTGTGTCCGTGAACTGAACCTCAATTGCTTTATCGTTGTCTTTATTTTTGCTTCGTGCTCTGACTTATGATGGTGGGATCTGGTTATGACACAGCCTCGGAAAATACCAAGATGTTTCTGTTTTGACTCTTCAGTTCCTTGATCTTCCTTGGATTTCTGCACAACAAGAGGTGTCACTCCACATTGGATCCTGGTTATCATGCCAAAGAACAAATTGAATTACTGGAACTGACACTCTGTCAGTCATTCCCACTGTTACTTCCCCAGTCTTGAGTTAGTACAATAACCTAATCTCATATAGGAGAAAGCTAAATCTCTGTTCATCTATCCCACAAATTATCACACTCT